>NW_019384958.1:193407-251683 GCF_000671375.1 Centruroides sculpturatus | reverse complement strand
AGTAAATGATGTGACAAACACACATACAGACGAAGTAAAATTATAAATAACGTATTTAAATAAATATATATATAAGCTTATGTAAAATAGAAATATTCTTTATGAATAAGTGAAAGAAGAGATTTAAATGTTTCATTAATTTAGGGAAATGCAGTGTTACGTTGGGAAATATTCTGCAATTTCCCTAAAATGCAAAAAATTATTGTTTATAGTTATCATATTAAGCCATATAATACATTTATCGAATTAAAATTGAACTGTCATGTAATTGAACACTGCATTGAAAAACATTTTAAAATTTCCCCAAATATTCCTGCAGTTAAAAAAATTCAAGAAGTTTAGGGAAATTCCTTGTATTTTAACATATTTTTATTGTGGCAGGAATATTTCGAAAAAAATGTTTAGACTGTAGATTTAAGCATTTTTGGATACATTTTGACATTTGAGGAAATTTCCCTAAACTCAGGGATATTGAGTACATTTCCCTAAGTTTACAGGGATATTTAGAGAAATTTCGCTAAATTTTCAGCTCTTTTTCTAATTTGTGTTATTTTTCTTTAGTATATCATATAATAAGTTTTTCCTTCGGGTTTATTATTTTAAACAAATGGCATTTTAATCAATTTATGAAAAGATTAATTTATTTATTTACCCGACTTATACTAATTTTTTTTTTCCAATCAAAAGAAATATACTTTACGATAGCTAAATGTTCTTTATGTAATTTGCTTCCTTCGGAAGTAAAAATTCTTTTATGGACGAGGAAGAGGAAACGAATTCGTATAATCAGCGATACCAATGGAGAATTTTCTGTAAATATCCAATTACAATTCGGTTAGAATCAAAATTTACATTCGATGAGATTAAATAAACCTAGAATTAATTTCTCCAAGTTTGAATGTTTAATGTTCACTAATTATTAATAAAATACATAATGAAATTAATTGATTAATTTTTTTTTCTTTAGATGCTGAATATTCATTTATCTATCTTATTTTTTAATCGGTGATTTTTTTACACGCGGTTTTATTTTGATTAGCATTCTAAATATATAAGAAAAGAAATTTATTTACTTTCTTAAAATAATATATAAAAAAGATTTCGTGACAGTTCTTTACTATATATAATTAGAGTTTCAATATTAGAAAACAATAACTTCTGATAACTTTCTCTCCAGGAATCAGTTTTTCTTCTTATTTTTCCTCCTTTCCTCCAGACTCTATGGCGTAGATATAACTATAAATATTGATAAGGTCTCATTTAAAATAATTGGATTTCTTTTTTCCCCGGATTTTGAGAGTTGTAGAATATAATTTTCTGCAAGAATATATATATATATATTTTTTTTATTTCGAGTAATTTCCCGTTATTCACGCTACTCGACCTGTAACTTACAGTTTCTTTTTACGTAAATAAGTCTAGTAACCTTTCTTCACTTCCGGATCATCCATCTTTGCTATATTTACTTGTCGATAAACTCCGCCCAAACTTTCTAACTTATTTTAAAGAATTCGACTCCTCCCAAATTATATATTTTGTATTAACTCTTCCTCTTTGTTTTTGTATACAAATAATTTATTTTCTTTTACTACGTATAATCCGAAAGGGAATTGGAGCAAAGTATACTCTCTGATGCATAAATTAGAATAATATTTTTGAAGAAATAACATGAATTTGTTTTGTAAATTTATTACAGAAACAGACAAGAATTTTTGTTTTGTGTATTGCGTCACAACTGTAGAAGCGTTACAACCCTCTTCTTTTCTGTATATGAAAAATGTTTCTGTCTGTAAGTCTGTCTGTTGCCGGTATTTATAGTCACAATTACAATTAGGTGTTCTTTAATTGTCATGCTTTTAATATTTCATATGAATGTACAGTATGTGTGTATACGTATGTATGTGCACGTGTGTATGTATATACACTATACGTAAGTATGTGCTTAGTATAGCCTACATATTTGATAAAATAATAAAGTTATACTGAAAACAATGTATGCGTCGTCCTATGACACCAAAAAATGGGATACTCATTCATGGACGAACTTCAATTTGAAATTATCATTTTACAAACAATAATGCATACCATTGAATTAACAGACGAATAAGTAAAATAACAGTCGACCCCCTTATAACACTGTTGATAATTCCGCTTTATATGAATTCCATGTTGTACGAGTCACTTAGATTTTACAAATACGTGAGCCGTTCACAGCCAGTCACACGTATTTGTAAAATCTAAGTGACTCGTACAACATGGAATTCATATAAAACGGAATTATCAACAGTGTTATAGGGGGTCTACTATATATTCAGAGAATTTTGACTAAATTTATTAGAAATTTTAAAATTTCGAACGGCCGCCATTTTATTATGTTACTCTGCCAAAAAAATATGATAAAATAAAAAAATTCAAGCGAAAATATTTCATAAAATTACAATTTTTCAAAACAAACTTTATAACTTATTCACAGCGATGTAGTAAATGATGTGACAAACACACATACAGACGAAGTAAAATTATAAATAACGTATTTAAATAAATATATATATAAGCTTATGTAAAATAGAAATATTCTTTATGAATAAGTGAAAGAAGAGATTTAAATGACGTTAAAATTCGTGTAAGGTGACGTATACGTGACGCGTACATATACGTTACGAATTCGTCATGTATACGTCAGAAATTTTACAATATATATAGAAAAAAATCATTTCGGTTTTATTTTTGAAATAAGTTTTTTTTTTTTTAATTTAAAAGAAAAATATTTCCAGCAAATTTAAATTATTTTATCTAATTTTACAGATTATTCAAATTCTCGCCGATCATTTATCATCTTCCATCTTTCTTATGATAAAGCTGTTACCTTATAACTATCAATTTTTCTTCAATTTTCGTCATTTTACGGTTATCGCTTTCATTAATTTCGAATCTAAGTCGTTTTAAGATGAAAAAATTATAGAATCATCTTTAATAATCATCAAAAATTCAATCACTTGTCGATGAGAGCGCGACGCGACGCGACGCGACACTCGCGATAAACGATTTAATATTATATTTTCTATTTCAATTCATAAAAAACATTTTAAATAAAATATGTGCACATGAAAATTGAAACTGTTTTACAGAACAGAAGAAGAAAAAAGAGGGGGGAAAGAATCTATCGTTTAAAGTCCATCGCACGCACGCACAGCGCGACGCGTCACGCAAATACTTTCTAAAACAAATAAGTTATAAAATAAACTAAAATTTAAACACGCTTACAAGCTAAATGCGTACAATTTTAATTCTATAAATCTATTTAATTCTTTAAAACATGCGTTATTATTAAGGTAGAAGAGCGTAACTAGTATGGCGTGACCAAAGAAAGCATTTAAATGAGATGAGGAACATTTCTCAAATAATTAGAAACAGCACGAGTTCAATTAAGAGAGCTTAGTTCACTTTACATACTTTTCTAGTTTATCTAATTAAAATTTACATTACTTGAGCAAAATTCTATTGTTACTATAACAGCATAAGGCCAAATTCCATAAATACGAAGCGCAGCGCGAAGGAAGAATCACGCGCTGTATTTAATCACCAGAAAGTTTCCAATACTTCTAAATGTGTAGCATTAATATTGTTGTAATAAATGGATAAAATAACCTTTCCAGTAGGTATTAGCAACACAATAAACAAGATGGAAGCGTGATATTTGCAACATAATGCCTTAATAGAAAAATGTTCACGTCTGTAAGATGGCCGAAATCTATAGATTAGATTTATTAATAGAAATTCGAACCGTTCTTCCACGTTAATATAATATCGATACTCTACTACTAAGGGAATATTTCTATAGAAGCGAGTAAGATAAATAAGTACAGTAGCGTGTGTTATATATAGAACGATGATACTCCATCACTCGTTTCAACTTCACATGTCGATAGAAGGTAAACGATGACGAATACATTTGATAATTTTAATTAAATAATTGGATAATTCTCTAGTGTTTCGATAACGAACGTGATTATAATTAATAGTAGCAAAGGGGAGAAAATTACGTTGAATCATTATATGCTTATATCGGGTTTTGATGGAGAAATAAACGTTATAGAGGGTAAAGTTTTTTACGTGTTGTAGGTATGTTAGAATACGTTTAAAATAAAATAATCTCGCTTATAAAATACTCATATTTTTATCATGTTCGATGTGTAATGAATATTTCTTCCATTTTTTGCGCCGAATCCTATCATTTTCTCAGACTCGGCGTTAAAAACTCGCTTATAACGAATTATTATTTAATATATATTATGTATCCTATTCATCCAAACTGACATTAAACTAGAAATTGATTAATCTCTTTAAGATAAAGCTTCAAGAGTAACATTTATCACATTAACGCATGTTATTACTGTAGCATTAAGTATACTGTTATAGTAAAATATGGCATTTCTCTACAATGCACACACCATTTTTCTTAACAACAAAAACTGAGAAACATGTTTTACGAATATATTTTTTTATATAAATGGTCTCCACTCTTGGCATCTCAATTATTCAAACCACAATAGAAAAAAAAACGGGGGTGAGCCTTTAAAGACTTAATAGCATCATATATTTTCGAATACATTGTCACAAACACGGCTCTTGCAGACTATTACTATCGAAAAACTAACCATAAGTTCTCTTTAACAATCGTGTGCCAATGACAACTTTTTTTAGAAAAGTATATCGGACTAGAAAATTGGATTTTTTTTTTAAGATTCACTTGTTCGATATTTCGGGGTGGTTCTTAGATTATATATTTATCTCAGATCAATCTCTTGTGCCATATGTGAGCATGTTCGTGTTGACTTTGGATCGAAGTAGCAAGGGGAAGCTGCCAAAAGAAACTAACAGGTGCTCCATACCTTGTTTGTAGAGCCTTCGGATTGTCACGATAAGATATAACCTATCATTTTTTTTAAAGTTTACTTTCCCCCTCCCCTTTTTTTTCTTTTAAATGCGAGAAAAGGTTCTTTCAAAAAGGTTAAAAGGTTATTTTCAGTTTTAGTTTTCTTTCTTGAAATATTTTCCCCAATTTATTATCGTTTTCAAATTTTTTTTATCATTTGGCAACACTTAACATAGGATTCTCGCCATTTCTCGTTTTATTCGTTAAATTATTTGAATAAATACGTAGTAAATCCGTCTGAAAAACGGTTAAAATAATATATTTTTAGTTCAAATTTAAATTATTTTAATAGTATTAAAACTAAATAAAGTTTAATTCAATTTACATCTATACTTATAACAACATTCTCGCAATTATTCGATTTATACGAGAATTATTTAAATATTTTTGAAAGTGTTGCCAAATTAAAAAAAAAAACAAAAATGAATAAATATTTAAATGCTATTAAAATTTATACGAGTTTAAAACTGGATAGAATTAAATGATTTTTTGTGTATTTTCATAACTAAATTCTGTTTAATTAAATCAACAAGTACATTTGACTTTATTTACAAATATTGTTTTAGTTTAATAGTATTAAAACCGTTATGGATACAATTAAACTCGCTTATAATGAATTATTCTTGCCAAAGAGGTGAATTATAAATGAGAAATTATAGTATTACAGTAGCGCAAACACGATACAGCTATAATAATAACTGACTCTAACAATAATAAATCGGGGTCAGATGACTGAGGCGGTTAAGGTTGGGAAAACGGGATCGAAACCGGGCGAAAGCATAGAATTTTTCGGATGATGGTATGTCCCAGATACACTGAGCCTCGTCCCTCATCATTCAGATAGATGCATTATAAACATGGCCTAACATAAGATGAATATGGAGAAATGGGAGTGTCCAAAGGGTGGAAGGAGCCAAAAAATGGATCCAACAACATATACAATGATTGTGAATGCTTTATACGGCTAATTTGGATTTAAAATTACCGCATTAGTAATGATAAAAACAATGCTAACAAGAAAAAAATCGCTTCGAAAGCGCAAAAAAACCGAAAATCTCATTTATTTAAAACTAAAAGTCATCATCCTCACGCTACTAGAAATTGTCTTAAGTAACACTAATTTGCATAAATTTAATCCGGATTAAAATCGACACATGCGTCAAGGAGGCAAACAGCAAACTTACCAGAGCAACTTGCCTACAGTTACAGCAAAAATTAATGAAGCTAACGTTGACTAAATCGGGTCCATGTACAACAGTAACGGTTTTATCTTCCAGCGGTGTATCAGAAGCACCCATACTGACAGTATCACGAAGTCTACCATCCTGAAAATAAAAATAAAAATAAAATAAATAAAAATTCGTGAGGCGTAAAAATTGTATTCCTCACACTCACTAGCAGAAACTATTTTCTGATAAAATGTCATCTCTTCAAAACTTACTTAACACAGTAACAGAGTTTGGTCAGGTTTTTACTTATTGATAACAGAAAAAAGTATATATAGGCTATATATATATATATGTTATATCGTCGCTCCCTAGATGAAGACCTCAATTTCCGACATTATTGACCGCAGGTTGTAAAGCTTTATAAAATTTCTATTAGGAGCCACATGATGGAAAATAGTTTAGATAAGGTTACAAAACTTTTTTCTCCTTCATTGTATCGATTGTTAAGGTAGTCGATAGCGTTAAATACTTATTAAAAGTATATTTGTGACTGTTTTTATATGATGTATTACGTTACAAGCTGTACTTTTAACAAGTTAAAAAGAAGAAAATGTTAAAAAGTGTGCGTTAAACTCGTTTATAAAACATTTTCAATTGTTAAAAAAACACAAACATTTACTGTATATTTTTGGCTAAATAAATAAATAAATATTTACAATAAATTAATAATGTTCATTTATTAATGAGTAAGTGTTCGGAGTTCTCTGTAGAAAGAACTATTGGTCTAATCTTAACCAAATTTCGCATATATTCTATACCGAGGATGCGGTTTCGATTTTCAGAAAAAAATTTAATTTCGAATTTAAGCCACTAGAGCAAAATTTGGCGCTGATGTCCTTTTAATGTGCATATTACGTACGGTTTCTAACGAATTTTGGGAGTTAAGAAACAAAGCGTGGTTAATTTTATTTCAATTACAAATAGTCTATGGAATGTGGAACTGACGAATGCATTAAACGTATGGTTCTATGCGCCCTTCATCTCCATGCTTTACTTCATTTTCTTAAGATTTCTATATTCAGAGGACCTCTCCGTATACCTTCTAAGCTTCCGAAATTCCTTAAGTGCCTAGTTGGCATTACCGTTTCGTTGATAGAATAGCTTGACACTTTGTCTGATCGTGCGTTATACACGATCAAGCAAAGTGAGCACCACGACAATTCACCTGTCGAATAATTGTGAAGAACGTTTTACGAATCCTTTAATACTCGAAATTCCTTAGAAAACATACGGAACATGCACATTAAGGAGACGGTAGCGCCATATTTCGCCCTAATGGATGAATTTTAAATTAAAATTGCCCCATACATCGAAAGCGCATATTGAGCACAGTAGGAATACTTGAGATTTGACTAATAGTTCTTAAAGAATAGCTGTAAACACCTATTCTTTAAAATAAAATCCATAAAATTTCATGTTTATAAATGAAGAAACATTAACATTTTAAGAATTAAATTATAATTTTTGGAAGTTCAAATTATAAAACATGTAGAAACTATTTTTTTTTTCATTTAAAAAAAAAATGAAAAACTAAAAATAAAATGCAAGAAATCGAAGAAAAATAAATAAAAATGCAGAGAAATAAAAACATAAATGAAAAAATATGCAAAGGATTTAAATCCAAATAAAAGTAAGAGTTAAAGTTGTGTAAATAGAAACGAAAGAGGAGAACTTGCAGAAACAAACAAATAAATAAAAATACAAGCGTGTACATTGCAAACAGAATCAAATTAAAATGCAAAAAAAAACAGGGGGGAAAATACAAGTGGGGGTCGAATATCAGCTGGAAAAAAAATAATAGAAGTTGAGTAGAGTCATGTGTAAACATGGAAAATTTAGTAGAAAAATTATTTTTAAAAAAATGATAAAAATTAAAATACCCAGTAGCAAAATTAAAGCGGTAAGTTTTCTGCATTCACGTCTAAGTCTTATAGCTAAAATACATTAATTCGTTGTATATAACATGTACGATTTAAAGTACTTAGGAAAAATAACAGAAACGCATATAAGCTGCCGTAATTAAAATTTTAACATTAGCTGAATGAAATTATGTTTACTGATGTATGAGAGCTGTTAATGTTGTTATTAATACTCTTGCTAATGGTGGCGCTGCTGTTGTTGCTATTGCTATAAAACTCGCTGTAGGTTACTACCTGCAGCGTCATCTACATTGACGTTGATGCAACGGTTGCTTATAGTGGCGCTGTTAGCGTTAGAGGCGCTGCTGACGCTATGTCGGTGGTGGCGCTGCTACTAACAGCAGCGCCACACCATCCAATACTATCGTTCAGCTCAAAAGTTTAAAACAACAAATTTCATGAATAAATTTATTTAAAAANTTCTTTCTTACTGTTATGGAAACTGAAAATTGAAAATTCTAAATAAATAAGAAGTCCAGGACTCAGAATTTTATTTTACAAGAAAATAAGTTAATGGAGGGAGGGAAAAAATTAAAAATTCAATTACACGATAGTAACTTGTCTTTACTTTTTATTAATTATACAAAAATATCTAAATTGCAAAATAATTATTTCAGATATTATCATAAATTTTTATGTATTTTATATAATGGAGGGAGGGAAAAAATTTTTTTTGACGTATGAAAATATGCAAAAATTCCATTTGCGTTACCAATCAGACGTAAAATCAAAAGCGAAGAGGGAAAATAATACGACTTTAATTAAAGAGTGAATGAAATGAATTGCATGCATCATTGCATGCAAAAATGCTTTTAATAAAGTTAAAGGATTAATTTGGTAAAGAAAAAAAACGCAAGAAAAAAAAAGAATTTCTTTTTCTTATTTTCTTGAAAAAAAAGTCAATTTAAGAACAATAAGTTTAAGTTAGAGGAGTTTCTGATATTTTCTGTGGCATAAAATGCGATTATTCAAGCTAAATTGTGTGTGAATAATTTTTGTTTAATTAAAGATAGGTTTTTTCCCCTCCTCCCCTCCGGCTTTAAACAAAATTTAGTAGTAAGTTGTCGAGTGATTTTATAAAAATTTTCATTTTCTCTCCCCCCTCCCAAATTGTAGCTAAATATGTATTAAATTCGTCAAAAATACAAAAAGATATTTATAAAAACACTCACAAAAACAATTTATTTTTATGCGAAATGCCATCAGAAGACACCAAAATGTAATTTAAAAAAAAAAAAAACATTTTTTAAAATTACATTTAGTTAAAAAATAAACAACAGCACAAATAAATTAAAAATAATTTTAAAAATGAATCATACATAAACACAATTAATAAATAACATTATTAAAAGATCATTATCAAAATGAAAATATATGAATTTTTGTATGATGATTAATTAATATGAGGGTGATTATTTCTCACCTAAGTTATTATTAATCAAGTATATATTCACTTTTACGAATATTCACATTGCCAAATAAATAATTTAGATGAAAAATTAACCGAAATAATCAAACAAGTTAGTTAAGAACATTAAGCAAACGAACAAAACAAAAAAAAACAATGTAGACAATTACAAAACTAGGCGAAGGATAATAAACAATGTCACTTAATTTTGCTGTGATATTTATTACTTCCATGTTTTATTCATGACGTCAAAGATATTCAACTCGTGTAAAAGATTGTTTTGACATCGTAAATATCTTATCAACGGGAATTCGTAAATGCTTTACAGTGCCACAACGGAAAAGTGGTCAATAAAATCATGTTTATTATGTTAAAATGCAAAAATATTCTGAAGGAAAATAATGACGTTGCTTCTGAAGAATGGTGAAGAATGGATCCCATTCTCTTCTCGACATTATATATATTTTTTTTAACAAGAATATTAATGATGTACAGTACGCTTTGTCGATGGTTGATGGTAAACATAAATGATACGAATGATTTACTATTTGCAATGTAAGAAAACGTATGCAATTTGACAGTGATGTTGAGAGATTGGAATGGAAAAAATTTCAATATTAACAAGTATAAAATCAAAATTTTAATTGGCTCCGTATCGTGAATTTCTCTATAATGATGGCTCCTGAAGAGAAATCGTCATCGAGAAGAACTGTGTTAAAATTCATGTTTTTTGTTAAATTATTATTATTATTATTATTATTATTATTAAAAATACTTAGAATATCTACTGATATAGTCGTCATACTTGATAATAAACACATGTTATTTGTTTATAAGTCATAAAATAAAAAAAATTTATGGAGTCGATAAAAATTCATAAATGTATCTTTACTGTGGCCCTTGTAGTAAAAATTATCAACATAAATTTCTATTTATTAGTGTTAAATCAAACAGAGTTTAAAGTTTAAAAAATTATATTTTAATTATTTTAATGTATAAATATATACAATGATGATAATGATAATTTCATGAGACCCTACTAATCATCAACAACAACAGAAAGAGAGAGAAAGAGACGAAAAAACTATCATAAAGATCCTTTTTATGATGATAACTTTTTATTAAATTATTAAATAAAGCATCATTTAATGTTAAAAAATTGTGTAAAACACATGATGATTCTCCTCAAAGCCGATTCACACGATCATCATCAGCAATAACTACCTTCTTTAGAATTCACTTATAAACATTTACGACCATAAAAATCAATGTAATTTTATGAGTCAAACGAGAAAATAATCATGTCTCTTTATGACAATTCCCAAGGAGAAACAACTGTCATCATCATCATAAATGTCTTTTTATTGTCATTATTATTATTATGAATGAATCAGAAACATCTATATGCATTTTCTATAAACTAAGAATCATAAAAAAAAAACGTAATCAGTTTTAGAAATCATAAAATGTTATTGCTCTTATTCATAACGTCGGAAGATGTAAAAAATCATCAGGGGAAAAAAACCGGTAACTGGATCATAAATGTTTCCCAACAAGAATCATTATGATGCCAAAAGAGAGCAATAATCGTAAATGGTTTTTACGACGTAGAAAAGGTAACAATAATCTTGGAAAATGTTTAAGTCGTAAATGGGTGAAGATGTTACGCACATGATGATGATGTTTTTTATATTTTCTGTAATACTAACTGCAGGTCGTTACGTAAATTCTTTCTTACCTGGCACAAATTGGCCAGCTAACGTTGCAAGGTCGAGCATACGGGACGGCTTTTGATGGTTTAACCCCCCGACTGAATTCAGTCCAATTCAATTGGGCGACTTATGGGTAAGGTAACGCAATACACGTACAATTTACTAAGGGAAGGACTTTCTATGGGAAATTGCCACGTGAAGAATCCCGGAAAACTCGACTTATGCGCGAACCCATGACTAGTATTCAGTGGTGCTGTCCACTTACGTGGCTTTCGGAAGAATTGGACTATGTTAATTAATAAAAAATTATATTTGTGTTTATAACTTACATTCTGTACTCATTCAGTTCCTCCTTAGCCTATTGTATTGTGTTACTGTACATAAATAGATTGTAAAAATTAATAAACTACGTTTAAAACCCATTATTTTAAAACTCCTGAGCATGGATCTGTAACCTAGTATCATAAGATATTACAATAAAGTTTACTCTATGATAAACTAGAGCGTAACTTGGTATCATGAAGTAAATTGTATCACAATTTTATATCAAAAGACACTGTATAGAATTTATCATAGGTAAGATACAATGTACACCATATGATACTATGTTACGCTAGAATTTATCTGAAAATACTAAGTTGCGTTGCAATTAATTTATAACGTAACGTATTACTGCAAAAATTGGGAAAAATATCTCAGACAGGCACGCCATCGGACGCAATCATACTATAGTATAATGGGGTAACCTTCAAATCACTAATCCACTATACTATAAAAAAGCTTGCAGGGGCTCAGAATTGTATGTTGGCTTGTGTTCAGAATTTTCGGGTGTACGATGCACAGCTGATGAAGTTTGACGGAGATTGGTGTTAATGGTTAGTGCTTCAATCCTGGTTTTACTCCTGAGCAACACAGTTCCCACTGCTGGCGTGTTGGTCTGAAAAGCCAGCTCATGTGACATTTGGTCACACCTCGTAATATGACACACATTAACGGCATAGAAATACGTTCTGAAAATGTTGCGCTCTCATAGAGAAACAGCAAACAGTTATTTTTCGCAAAATAATGCTACGCTGCGCTTAATTAGATTTCCCAGGAATGTCTCCGTAACTTTGCCACACTTGATTGGCTTGCCCTGTCTCCAGAATTATCCCATTAAGCATTTGTGGGATCAGATAGTTGGTGGGATCACCAACTTCAGCCATCCACGAGTGCAAGAGATTTGAAGCGGCAGTTGTAACCTCTATGAGTAAATAATCATATTTTTAATTGGTCCAAGTGGCAGAAAAACTGACCACTTGGACCAATTACCCAACATGAGCTTTGCGCATATTAACCATGATTATAATTAGACCAAACCTCTACATCTTACATGCTGTAACCTGATTGCTTAATAATTATCATGTGCCTAGTAAGATCAACACTTAAGCCGTGTAACAGAGCCAAGTTATCAGTTTCTGTATGGAAATAATCCCTGTAAAAAAAACTGTCAATCAGTATATTTTATTTAAGAAAAAAAGCTTTACTCTGTAATAAATACGACTAACCCGAAAATTATTTCAAATATCAAACGAGCATCTGAATTCCGGATAAAGGATATTGGAAAGAAAATGATGAAGGAATCCGGCGATTCGTTTGATATTTCGAATTTTACGCTATTAAAACACATTTCAAATATTTTCAATATTTATTCAGTTTGCATGAGCGCTCTTCTCAAGGATGTTTAAACATGAATGAATATGGAATAAGAAGGGAAAAGACGAGAGTTGGTGATGGTTGGAAAAGAGGTGAAAAAAGGACGAAAGACATTATGATCGTAGACCATCATCGTTCTATCGATAAGACGGTTTGAAGACTGTTGGAAGATTTAGCTGAACGCTGTAAGATTATTGTTATTTCTAGTTCTCTATTTCGATCATTATTCCTACAAATTTTGAGGGCCCATCAGGGATTTGAACGAACTTCGTACGAAAACTTTTAGAAGGGCAATAATGGAAGCCAGACAAGATGGCGGAGTTAGTGACGCTACGGTAAACGACGAAGAACTACAACTGACTGTCGTATCTGAGGACAATACGATGACGGATGTGAAACATCTTAAGTGTACTGATTTGAAAATTGGACTAGGACGACGAAAATTGAACACGACTGGTAGCAAGAGAGAGTTGGCGCAAAGATTGGAAGCGGCACTTTTGATTAAGAATGCCAGAGATGACGACTTGCAAATCGACAACGAAGATAGTAATATAACGAGACATAAAAGTGAGTACTCTAAGCCAATGTTTACAATTAGAGATGTTGATGAATCCCTAGAAACGTTCAGTGGTGACGGAAAAAATGTCGTTAAGTGGATCTCCAATTTCGAAGACATGGCGGAAATGTGTAACTGGAATGGCATGCAGAGAATAATTTACGCAAAATGGATACACAGAGGTACAGCAAGAATATTTTATATGAACAATGTACTAAATCGTGGAGAGCATTAAAAGAAGCTCTTTGTGCCGAATTTTCTCCAAAACTGAACAGTAGGAAGCATTCACAAGCAACTTTCGATGGAGGTGAAGCATCAGAATGAAACTTATCGGGAATATATGTATCGGATGATTAAGATTTCGTCACAAATTACGATTGAGGAAAAATCAGTGATACAATATATCATCGATGGAATTCGAGATGAGCAAGTAAGTAAAACAGTGCTTTATGGTGCTACTGCTTTCAAAGAATTTTGACAAAAACTACGAATTTATGAAAACGTGAAATGAAGTCGCAAGCTAAATGCTAAAATGATGTTGGGATCTAAAAAGCTAGACCGTGAGATTAAGCCTAATCATTTTTATGGAGATGGAAAACGCTATAACTGTGGCAAGAAAAAACCATGTAAGTGAAAGTTGTCCGGGGAAAGAGCCGATTATGCAAACTGCGTATCGATGACCGTTAGATGACAAGGGATCAATCGGTATAATCATGCCTAGGTTAACCACTTGAAACGGGGTTGAGAATCGAGTAAGTGGTGTAACTGGGGTCCTATCCAGGACTAGATCAGGCGCTCTTACTAGGCACCTATGACTATTCTGGTAGTACTTCCGGATGTCGGTCGCCGTTCCCGGCCAATAGAAGCTCTCGCGAATGCGACTTGCTGTTTCCCGACTGCCAAACTGTCCACCGAACGGAGCTTTGTGTGCTAAATCTAACACTTCCGTTCTCCGTTCTTGGGGAACATCTACTTGCTTAATGGGCCTGCCGAACGAACTAACTTGCCGATATAGTATTCCGTCCTCTACAACTAGCCCATCTTTCGTTTACTTAGCGGCCTCCCACAATCGAGAAAGTGACTCGTCCCGGACTTGAGTGTCTCGTAATCCCGTTCCTTTCTCATTTTCGTCGCAATTTTCACTGCACCCCGCCTCTGAGAGAGGTTCCGGATCCTTTTCCTGATGGTTTCCGTTCCCATCTACCCTTAAACTCCTTACATGCCTTCCTCCCTTTCCCTGGAGTTTCTCCTTTCGGTCTAATAACATCCAGTAATCCTCCTCCGATAACAAGGCATCCGTGGTCTGGTCTAACTCGTCCGTTAAGGCGCACGTCGCCAGTTCCGACCTTCGCGACCATGCGAAGTCTTTATCCCACAGCCCTATCGGGATCGTTACCGAATCAAACCAGTGACCGAAGGATCCTACCCGTTGGATTTCCCCCTTCGTTTCCGCCACCAATGATTCCATTATGACCGAAATCTCATCCCCAGAATCGACTTTAGCCGAAAGACGATTTCTGTCGCCTACTGGCTTGATCCTCTTCGGCGCCTCCTTGACCTTTGGTTGATCGCACGCCGTTACCCTCGCTACTGGAGGTTCGTCTGTTTGGGATGTCTTGTTCGTAGTTACTAGCCGTGCCTGCTTGGACTCACTGGATGCCTTCCGCTTAGGACAAGCTCTCCTCCAGTGCCCAGCCCTTCCACAGGCATTACAATTAGCCTTGGGGGTCCGTTCGACCAAACTCTGTGCCGAGGGAATGGGTTTCCTCGTCATTCCTCTCTGAGAGTTCCGTCGCTATCTAACCTCCTCGCTGTTACCGGCCAACCTACTACCTGACATCTCCCCAAACTTCTCTGTGACCTTAGCTAATTCCGCAGGCTTGCTCCATTTCTGGTGTCCCAGATTGTCTAATTTCCTCTTGACAACCCGACCTGCCGAGCTCCGAGCCTCAAAGAGCCGTCTTTCTTGCTCTAATATGCGTTCTGCTTCCCTCAACTTGGCCTCTGCTTTCCTCACCTTGACCTCGGCCTCTGCTGTCCTCAGCTCGGCCTCGGTTTCCGCTGTCCTCAGCTTGGCCTCAGCTTTCCTCACCCCGAGTTCTGCTTTCCTTGCCTTGGTCTCCCCGAGTTCTGCTTCCCTTGCCTTGGTCTCGGCTTCCACGAGTTCAAACCTCAGCCTTGCTTTCTCACGTTCTAGCGATTCGTTTTTCGTAATGTCCCCGGCTCATCGTCCTCCCAATCCCTAGTTTGCAAACTCCGCGATTTTGCGCGTATAGGCATTTCTGTGCTAGCGAGTAAAATAAAGCTTTACCTGGGTCAATGATTGCCGGTGTTGTTCTGTCCTTATGTCTGTCGCAGATCAGCCTCTCCGATCCGTGGTAATCCAAAGGTACTCCAAAGGTACGTGGTAATCCAAAGTAATCCTGTCGAGTAAAGTTCAATACACCACACACACGCCGATTAAATTCAAACTTATAGGGGAGACCGGGGCAAGATCGGCATGTTAAGCTTTACTTAAATTTTGTGTAATAAATACTGCTGTAAACTGAAAAAAAAGCTTTGCATATTGTCTATTGGAATGTTACCTTACTATAGAACTGGTTAAAATCAGTTTGGAAATAAAAATAATTAAAATAATTACAACTTTACAAGAAGAGAGAAATTGACGAAGTTGCCCCGGGTATAGGGGCAAGATCGGCAACTTCTCTCTTTTTGTAAAGTTGTAATTATTTTAATTATTTTTATTAAAGTTGCCCCTGGTATAGGGGCAACAGTAATGGGGCAAGATAGGCACGTATATAAAATTATGTTATTAACAATGTATAAGTTGGAATTCACTATTAAAACAAAGAAATACAAATCCAACACCCATTTAATATTATTACAACGAAATGCAAGTTCAAAGACATATATACATGAATAACAAATGCAAACATGTTTTCATTTATCATCTGTTTGATTTTTATCCTTTGCTTCTAATGTGGCTTTATGTTGCCGATCTTACCCCGCTAGTCATGATTTCGAAACATTAAGTACAACCCTGAGAACAGAATGCCAAGCCACGATCTGGCCACGTGAATAAGTTGAAGTTACATCCTTCTAACAGGAAAAGTAACTTTCGTTATCATGGAATTATAACAAAACCTGCCAATTCAATATAAATGGAAAAAAAATATTATATGGAATTGAACGAAAATGAAAATTTGCTTGATAATTCAACTACGCTTGTTGGAGAACAATAAAAACACTACACTCAACAAGCCACCAATAAAACTCAACTGCCTAACCTATAACCAAAGTCTCCTTTTAATTTGTTTTTTAAAAAAAGCGCTTGACAAACTTGCCCCGCATGCCGAAGTTGCCCCGGTCTCCCCTATATATATTGAAAGTAAACGTATGTACAGTTACAAAGGTTCACAAAACAAACATTTACAAAACGTTAATCGTAACAAAGTTCAACACATTTATCCACGACAACACGTCGGTCAAAAAGACACCTTGCGACGAACTAACTCTAAAGTCATTTACAGTCCAACGAGACGAAACAAGCTTCGAGACCAGCTTAGGCGAACTAAGATCAAACGTGAGTTCCATAGATGTATTCCAGGCGAACCAAACTTCCCGCCACAACTCAATCCTTTTATACAGATTGAAGTCAATCGGCTTCCACCAATCAGCGCTTAGTAGCGCTACAAGACGTCCGCCGATGGTGTGATGTCTCTCAACCAATCATTGGTCGAGTTTTCAAAAGTGGTCCGATTGCTGTTCCTATGGCGACAACCGTCATTCGTCGAATGATTGGAAAAGCGCGGGAAAACCGTGCGCCAGACGATTTTTATCCAGACAGAAGCCATATTAAATAAATTACAAAATAGTGTTCAACCTGACGAAGTGTTCGACTGGTCAGACGAGGACATCGGGGACGATGTCAGTTGTCAGGATGGCTGAATGTGCGATTTGGTCGAGAAGTGAAAAGACGAGAGTTGACAATGGCACGAGAAAAGAACGAGAGGACAACGGTTGAAAAAGGCACGAAAAAAGGACGAAAGACGTTACGATTGTAGTGGAGGTAATGGATGGCCGCCACCGGTTAGACGAAACCTCCATCCATTTACATCTCCACCAAGACTGTCTTTATNTGAACGAAATTCTTTAGCAATTCAGCTTGGAACCATTCCAAATAACACTATTTCTAATATTTTGACATGTTTATTTTCACTAAATTTTATCTCTAACAATAAACAAATACCGTTTTGTAAAAGTTAACTATAAAAACATTAATTAAATAATAAATAATCTCAACTGACTTATTGCTGTTTATCTCTTTTTTCTTCTTCTTCTAAGTCCATAAAATAAAGCTTTCATCAGCTTCTACCGTAGCAATTACGTTTGTTATTATTATTGCTATTGGTTAGTTATGAGGGATTATTTTGAATTTAACTCAAAACACGCAATAAAATGTTTAATTTTAAATATTTACTTTGAAGTAAATTTAACTAAAATTAAGTGTAAGAAGAGACATTCTCGTTTCTCCTTTCTCTTTCTTCTTTATGGCTTTCTTGCTAAATTGAATTGAATGTTCAACAAAAACACGGCTAAGTTCTATACAGATGGCGGTCGGAAAAAAAACGAGTCTACACTTATTATCGATGAAATAAAGAAAATGAAAGCTTGTTAAAAGTATATAAAAAAGATTCCAGTAACTTAAGAAAAATGTCGTTATTAAGAAATCCAAGTGTACAATTCTTCCGCAAACATTTAAACTCCAGACATTTTATAAAAATTTTAATAATTTGTAAAGAATTTAAGACCTTTCTTCCAAATTAATACAACATTTAAATCCTTTCTAATATAAAAATTCTCAAAAATTCATTCGATTCTTAAGAAATCCAAGTGTACAATTCTTTATTAAAGCATTCAAACTTCAGGCAAAAATATGATAAATTATTCACAAATTCTTGAAATCGACGTCATTTTTACAACTTAATCTAACATTTAAATATTTCCCAATATAAAAATCTCTATTAAATTCATTTACGTATTTAAAAATTTATCTGAGATTCCTTAATTCTTTAGGCATTTGGTAGCGTAATATGGGAGAGGCCAAGGAACTTGGGCCTTCCTTACCTTTGTAAATAAATGAATTTAGAAAAATCAAATATGTATAAGGAAGCTTTGAATGTGACAAACGCCCTTATTCACACATATATACAATTTACAACAGTTTACTCTTCATTCACAGTGTTAAAGGGGCGAATATAGTTCTGCACGTTTTAACTTGGCTGTCTTTCATATTGGTTCTAGCTGCGCTACTGTCAGGTATTTTATGATAAACACTCCATAAAATATCTCTTCCGACATGCAAATTAATTTAAATTTTAGCTTACAATCAACATTCCAAAAGCTAATTCCAATATAATTCAATACGATCTTTTTAATTTAACAAAAACAGTAAATTCTTCTCCGTTTAATCCGATAAAATTTCTCCTGGAAGTAACTCATCTGCAAAAAATCTTCATTTCCCAATTTAATATAAACAGATTTCTTTTCCTAAGATAAAAAAAAAGAATAACAACAACAAACTAGCCCAAGATAAAAAAATATTTCCCAACTGAATCGAATAAAATCTTTCTAATTTAACCAAAAATTAAATTCTTTCCAACTTAATCCAACATCAAGATTCCTTTCCTTGGCTTAATCAAAACGTCGAGACTTCGGACTTTAATCCAACAACAAGATTTTTTTTTTCCCAATTCAATCCAAATATTAAATTCTTCTCAGTTTAATCCAATATAAAACGATAAGCAATTTTACAACTTGATCTACATTTCTCTCCCACATCTTCCAGTGTCAACATCCTTCATAGAATTCGACTTTAGAAAGAGTAGGAGGAGAAATTTATGTTGTTTAACTAGAAAACAACATTATCCTCCAAACTTAACCAAATATTAAATTATATACTTAATTAAAAATCAAGAATTCTCTTCGATTTAATCCAACATCAAGATTCTTTCGTGCTTAATCTAACATCAAATCCCACTCAATTTACTCAAGCAATTTAATTTAAACGAAAATTTTAAATTATTCTTGATGTAATCTAACATAATCCAATAAAAACTTGCATCATGACGATCTTAGAAGTCAGCTAAATAATAATTTATTGGATTTTTTTTTTCTTCCCTTCAATTTTTAAAACAACATCAAAATTAACTTTGTTATGTAAAGTTTAAATCAAATATTCCTTTATCAAAACATTCGATACACAGGGTGGCCCGAAAGTCAGTTGACCAGATATATTCTTAAGGCTTTAAGTACGATTAAAATCATAACCAGTTACTCGTGCAGAAAAAATGTATAATGTAATTATATATGCATGTATTTGAATTTAAAACTTCAATTTAGTGCCTCTAAAACTGGCACTAAATGCTAAACTGAAGTACAGTATGTCAAACAATAAGAATTATACACTGTATATATACTGTATATACAAAACTCAGATAGAAAGCTCCATTCACAAGTATTTGTTGTACTGTACAGTACAGTATACCCCCTATAACACTGTAGATAATTCCGTGTTATATGAATTCATGTTGTACGAGTCACTTAGATTTTACAAATTCGTGTGCCTGGCTGTGAATGGCTCACGTATTTGTAAAATCTAAGTGACTCGTACAACATGGAATTCATATAACACGGAATTATCTACAGTGTTATAAGGGGGTCTACTGTACTTTATGAGGCGCTGTATAGGAATGTTGTACTGAAGTCTGACCGTGTTCAAGATGGTCCAAAAGTCAGTTAACCGAAATTATTCGTAATTTAATCGCTTCCGACTGATGTAGTGTTTCTAAATCAATTTTTATTTTTTCAAATTATATCTCGGTTAATTGACTTTTCGGCCACCCTGTACGTGATAAATAAAAAAAATTCCTTTTAAGTTGAACTCGTTAACAAAATTCCTTCTGATCTAACTTATCAACAAGACTTTCCAGGCGATCAACAAACGAGATCTACCTCAACTTGATCTAACAACAATCAATTCCAATATAATCAGATATTAAATTCTTTCCAATTTAATCCAACATCAATTTATATATCTTTTCTTGAAATTTAACCTAAGATACTCTTCCAACTTAGCTCAAATCAATAGCAGAAAGTATTCACAGTTTACTAAAGGATAAATTTGTAAAGAATGAATGGAATGAAAATCACAGTTAAAATCCATTACTACTACCCACAAGAAGCTCAAAAATTGCAATTTATTTGTCTTTTTTTCTAACAAAAAAAAAACGCATTTAATTATTTAATTTATACACGTATTTTTGGGGGGGAGGGCAAGGATGCTCGAACTTCCCACATTCATTATTACCACTGTACTGTAATAAATGTAAATAAATTTAACTTTAGAAAGATCGTTAGAAACTAATTAACTAGAAATAAATTTTATCTAAATTGTATCCAGAATAGTAATTTCCTGAATGAATCCCGCAGTCGTTAACAGCAATAATCTGATAACACTTTTTTAAATGTCTTTAAATCAACAAAATTAACATATGAAATGCATTTTTTAATTAATGATAACGGAAAAACAGCAAAAACTTTTTTTTATTTGTTTATTCAATAACACGGTATTTAAAATCGCTAAATAAAAAACAAAACAAATATGATGCGCTATTTTGATACATATATACAACCGAACCTCCAATAGCGGGCACCTCTAAACAGCGGCCATTTTGTTTTCAGAAATGTATGCAAAATAACTTACAAACAGTAGCCACTTCCGTAAAACGGCCATTTTTATGTTTCTGTCAGTCACCGTTATTCACAGGTTTGACTGTATAAAAGCGAGTAATTTATGAATAATTTATTTATTAACTCCGTCCAGAATATGTTAATTATATTATAATTTATGTAAACTCCGCCTAAAATATAGCCTATATCAGTTAATTCTTGAAAATAGAATTTTCTGTAATCTAAATCGCTAAATGAAAGCATAAAATGACATTTCAGAATATATATATATAAGAAAGAAAACTAATAACTTATGTTAAATTATGTATAATTTATTTATTAACTCCGCCCAGAATACATTAATTATATTATAATTTATGCAAACTCCGCCTAAATCATTTCTCAATCCTTGAAAAATAAATGACTCGATTTTTCTAATGTATGTTAATTTATGCGTAATTTATCCATTAGCTCCTCCCACAATACGTTAATTATAATAATTTATGCATAATTTTTAAAACTCCTCCTATAATAAACTTTCATCAAATGCTGGAAAGACTGAAATTTTCGCATTACATAAACTTTAACTCCGTCCATTTTCTAAAGTTTCAGTGAACAAACATTTCGAAAACTGACTCTACACTTCGATGATGTTTATTTTATTGATCATTTACCTGTCATTTATATAAAAGTTTTCCATTGAACTAGAGTGTTTCACTTAGAATACTTCGAGTACCATTTGTGTAAATGATACTCGAAAACCCTCATGCATGCATTACTTTGAGTAGAATTATAGAACTAAATTTCAAAAATCTTTCACTCGATTACTAGAAAGCGCCCATTTTTTTTTAATACGGGTATTTTTGTTGCGACAGCAATAATCGAGAATTAAGTATATTTTTTACTGTGTATAGTGTTATAAATCAGCCAGGACACATTTCTAAATATGTCCTGGCTGATTTATTATTATAAACCGACATAGCCTACATGTGAATGTCGTCCATTTTCAAAAACGTCAGCTGCAGTAAACGTAATTCTTTAACTACTAAATATAATATAGATATTTTTAAAAAATTCTCTTATACAGAGAGGCCCAAAAGTCAGTTTACTGTATTTGGTTTTGATCGTCATTTTCACATAATGAAAGCAAAGGATCTAATTCTGAACGAGTTTTGCTAAGTTCGTAAGTATGAAAGCGTTTCGTTCTTACGTCGGTTAACTGAGTTTTGAGTCACTCTATACACGGTATCGACTTCTAAATGTAGAAAATAATTTATCATTTTTTAACGGTTTCTTCCGCATTTATTGCGAAAAATTATGCATAAA
The DNA here is from genome assembly GCF_000671375.1 of Centruroides sculpturatus. Taxonomy (NCBI): domain Eukaryota; kingdom Metazoa; phylum Arthropoda; class Arachnida; order Scorpiones; family Buthidae; genus Centruroides; species Centruroides sculpturatus. The sequence goes on along the minus strand of NW_019384958.1, from coordinate 229,171 downwards.
TTATAACATTCCACATTACGCATTCTATATTTCATTGTCATATCAAGATATATTGAAAAATACCGTGCGGCCCAAAAATCAGTTAACCGGGCTCTTTTGCAAGAACGTTTTGTGGGCGCGCGCGTTTACGTATACACACACACACACACACACACACGTGACATGTGTGCGTCAATGTGTCAAAGTGTTGTACTGTACTTCATGTATTGAACAAATAAGAATCTCACTTTAAAAAATTATTCGAATAAGACAGTAAGATGTAGTCTTTATAATAGTTAACTGACTTTTGGATATATAGTGTGTGTTTAAAAGTGTTTTCTAAATCACAAAACACTAGTTTTAATAATTTTGCGTAAGCCGGGAAAAATATTCGTTTCAAATGGATAAAGTACTGTACTGTACAGTACTGTACATCCCCACATTTCTGTCAAGTTTTTCTAATTTTCTTGAATTTCTGTTGGATAACTAACATGAGTTCCATCATTTCTAACTTAAGAGTTTCATCAAAAGTCTTGGTAACGATAAAATTGTTGCATCTACTCTCATAATTTCTTAGTTATGTACCCATCTACGTAAGACGAAAAATGTATATTTTTCGTTTTATAGTGAACACAAACTGTAAAATGTTACATCAGTTACCTCACTTTTAGCCATCATTTCGAACTTGAAATCTCTTTTATGCTCGTCGAAATGTTGGAAAAACAGCTATAACACATTACATACTAAGTGAAATTTATATAGAACTTTCGAAATGTGCCTGTAGCACCAAAAAAAGATGTTTAAACCATAAAAATAACTGTAAAATTTGCAATATATTTGTAGTTTCCTTGTAAAAAAAAAAACAGTTTATGCATCCAATTCAAACATATTCACCCCCCTATTTGTAAGAAAATTACATTTAAAATTAGCAATTAGTCTATCCAATCCCTGAATGAAATTATATTTAAATTTTATAATATATACTGAAAAAAATATAAAAATATTCTTTAATTGTAATATAAATTATAAATTTCCGTTAAAACATTTTAAATTATCCAATTATTACACTTTGTAGCTTAGACGTTCGGGAATAGGCGTGGCTACAATAAGATTTCAGCCAATTAATGAAGCGGAAATGTATAAACTTTAAAGGCACGCAACTTTCTTACTATAAACAGTACAAAAAAAATGTTTAAATGGATTAAATTATTATTTTAAATTAATAAATACAAAAATTACTTTCATCTAGCTACTAGGCAACACAATAAATTTAATAATTTATTTTAAAAAATTAAAAAAAACCGTCTAGACTGTAATTATAACTGAATTGAACTCGATAAATCTGTCTTACCGTTGGTAGGAGCAATAGAATTTTAAGAACGATTCAGAAAACAAACCTTTTTCTTTCTGTAGAACTAATAGGAAGTAAAGAACAAGAACAATTTGAACAATAACGATTAATAGAAAGGAGAAAGGAGGGAAAAAAGAATGATGTAAACTAAATATAACCCGTGCAGAATGGTTGAGAATGGCACGAAAATGTCAGTTGAATGTCAACTAGCTATCTAATATTCGCCTTGCGAGTGTCAAGAGAAAATGAGAGAATCTTAGTGAAATGTTAGATAAATATTAAGGAAGACGAATTCCTTAAATAATAAAAATTTCATTATTAAAACAATAAGTTTTATACTTATAAATTTAATAATTAAATTCCTCTTTCGATCTCGTTTCTGTACTAGCAATTTATCATTTTAATCTCGTATAAAAAAAAAATACAGAAGAAAATTTTTTTGAAATTTCATTTTATTCCGCCGTTGAAACGTGATTACTCAGAGAATCTCCTTTGTTTTTAATACAGAAATAAAATAAAATAGCCAAATATACAAGTTTTAATCTTTGAAATTTTTACTTTCTTCGAGTTAAAATCAGATAGAAAATATTTTTTCTATAATCGAATAATCCCTTAGACAATAAAAAAGAAAGTGGCTGGGCATCGTTTAATCTCTGAGTGTCCCTGGGTTCAATAAGAGCCCTTAGAGAGTAAACGAGACCCAACCACTTAAATCTTCCAGACTTCTACATTAAAAGAAGACCAAAGCATTGTATAAATTGCATTATATTTTATAAATAGTAAAATTTGGCAAATATTTTTTTTCCATACAGAAAACGTTTTAGATCTCTCCGGTTGCTTCAACAAGGATCTCTCGTAAAGAAATCAGTAAAGCCATTTGAACCTGTTGGCCATCGTTTAAGAAGATCCGATTGCATCTACTGAAGCAGTATGTTCGAAATTTTATTTCATTTAATTTTAAAACTTTGGCATATTTAATTGAAAACAGGAAACGTGCACTCGAGTTATCCTAAGGATGTGTGTGTATATATAAACATTTAGAAAGGAATTTAAATATTCTTTCAAGTAGAAAGCGGGACATAGATTCATTGAAACCTTTAAACGTCTCAAGAAGAAATTCGAAACTTAATTGATGAAGCTGATGATGGTTGAATAGGTGAGCGACCTACCGGAAGTTTAGTTGATTCAGAATTTACCAATTCCTTTCATTATTGGATAAACCCGTCGCTATCGAAGCACAACAGGGTCTAGAAGATAAAAACAATCGTATTTTCTTGATAGAAAAGTGGAGGAAAAAATACAGTATTTAATGTTTCTATCGTTTATAATTATTTTACTGATACATTGTTAACGGATGCATACCAATAAACCCGAGTTACTACTAAGTTGTGCTTTTAACTAAATTAATTCTAATTTAATTACTGATTAGATCGAACATAGAATTGTTTTTTTTTTTAAAGCTAATTAAAGTAAAATATTAATCCTAATTAACTTTCCACTATTTCTCAATTAATTTAATAGGAATGATTTCTGCCATCTGTCGTTTAAACTAAGAACTAATAAACGCTCTATTGATTCCTGATATATGGCATTAGTAACTAAGTTTGATTTCATACACTTAATTAAATAGTCAATCAGCTTATGTCTAAATAATTTAAATCAATAGTACGATTATAATATTTATTTATTTATGCTTATTACGTAATAATTAATTAAAGGAAACCATTTTCTTTTTAACGTTTAAATGAGCCTCAACAGAAACCTCCATTACACAACGTACTGTACTGTACGTAATAATGCGAAATACAGTACAGTACGTCACATGCACGTATGTTATACGCAATAATAAGATTTCTATTATTACGCGTGCTGCGTTCAAATTTATTATTACGCATGTGTAAACGTAATAATACCTTTTTCGTTTCGTAAGTTGCAAATAATAATAATAACTACGTCACATGTTACGTATGTTATTCGTAATAATAAGAATAAAGTTTTATACTATAACGTAAGTTATACATAATAATACGAATAGGGTTATATTATTAGGTAAGTTATGCGTAATAATACATTTAAATATTGCTTATTAATGGTGGAAACATGAGGAGATAACTTATTTTAATAATTACATACGATGAATTATTAAAGTATAACTATAAAAATAGATAGAGGAAGTTCAGTAAGATATTTTAATACGTGAAGTAAATTAAATTAAATTAATTGTGCAACAGAAAGAGGGAAAAACATATGAAAATAATTGGATAGATAACGATTGGCAAAAACTGAATTCTGAGAAGAACGTCTCTAAGGATAAAAGTTTGAGCTTTAGAATAAATCCAAGATTCTATATTTAGAACGTACAGTAACAGTACAAGAGTAAGTTTTCTATAATCTTGTAAAAATTACAGATTCTATCAAAGTAAAAAATTCATAAGCTTCACTGAATCGTAAAAAGGTCTGTGCCATTTATCACTGCATTCCTGCTTGCACTATAGTATTATTATTTAATAAACTGTAAAATAAATGATAAAAAAATAAATACAAGCTGGACGTAACGTTAATCCTGATCAATTACAAATAAAAACTCAATTTATCTTGTTTTAGAGAAGAGAAAAGGGAGATTGGTTTGTTGTAAGTGTTCCAAAAATATTTTCAACAAATGAGAAAATCTTAAATTTATTATATAAAATACCCTATATATATATTTCTTCACATAATATCTTGAACATCAATTTTTCAAACTTCTTTTTCAATGGAATAAAGAGAGTATTTTATCTTATTTACTATATAATACCGTATATATTTCTTTTAACTGAGTAAATATTGTGTTTACAGCAACAAGTCGAGAGGAAATTTTTTAAATAATTACTTATAATTTTACTGTATACTGTAGAAATTTAATTACAATGTTATACAAATATGATACTAGTTACACAGTGCAGACTTTATGCATAATCTGGACTTTTGTTTAGGATCTCGTTCTTTTATAGACCTCAAACGTAAAGAGAATTTTGTACTAGCTAAATATAATGTTAACATCATCTGATATGAGACTTACATTATATAAAAGGTTCTTGCAAGTCTACATTTATCTAAAACCCTAAGGATCTGGAACAATTTAAAATCGTCATTAGATATGTAGAAAATAGCAAAATTATTACTGTTTTTCCTATATATATATTAATCCCGTTAAAGTTAAAAATTTATCATATCAGCCCTATTAAATAATATGTACAGTACAACATGACGTGAGATTAATTAAACACAAGTTTCTCGTAGAGAACACGCAGTTCTATATTCGAAGTGATTAAATACGCGTCAAGTAGTAGATTTTAAACGTATTCGAGACAAATTTATTATAAATTTTACATATTTTTACAAGTCAAATGTAAAGATGAAGCTAACAGAAATTATTTTAATTCACTTTTAAAAGAAATCCAAGTTTCTTGAATCGATCTACAATACTGTTTACCAAATTTTTCGGACTACCTTCCCCCTTTCAGTGTATATATTTCTTATATATAACATATGTTATATATTGTTTGTTTCAAAATGAATTTTTGTTCTCCTTGTTTTCCACCGCCCTCTTGGGTCTTTATCACCCTCAAAGGAGTGGTAACACCCACTTTGGGAATAACTGCTTTAAAAGACGGTGATATTTTTTAATATATGAAAAGAGGAGCGATAGTACCTCATATAAACAAAACTTTGATTCCAGTTCTAGTATTACGTGGGAGCTATTATTAATACCAAAATATAGTTTTATCTTTCAGTAATTACACTTTCAAGCTGTCAAACCGATCCCCCTTTCTACAGAATCATTAGTTATAATTTCCTCTTCGGTACAATGAAAGAATAAATATTTTTTTCTGGTCCAAATATTTCATCCACCATTCAAATTTCTGGAAAGATTCCAACAATTTTGAAAATTTTCAGCACAAATTCAAACTTTCCATTAGAAGAAGAAGACGAAAGAAAAACCATTGGACAAGAAATAAATAAATAAATGTAATTATGACGCAACTTGGAAAGATTGTCAAGTAAACTAATACAATATTTACATTGTCTGAGATGTAGAATTCCCGTTGCTATATTAAAAAATAAATAAAAATTTAGAATGGAACGACTCGAGTCATTAACTGTAATGGAAGCGTCGCTTATGACTAGGAAAATGAAATGTGTTATGTGTAAGTTAAATGGAGAGTCATTTCAAAGCCATATTTAGAAATTTGGTAAATTATTTTTTAAAAATATTCACAAAAAAAGAAGCGATACGATGCATTAAATAAATGCTTTTCAACTGTTTAAACTAGCAATTTAAGTACGTAGATATTTTAAATTCTATATAAAATGGCATTAATGTAATTTTATAGGCTATTTACAGCTCTAGTATTACATGCTTAAGTTCTAGAGTTGGTTTAATAGTCTTCCAGTAGTCAATATTCTCATACCTATGTCAATCTTGTATTCGACATCAACATAATCAAAATCTGTGTTACATCACGGCATTAGCTTTTATAGTCAATACCTTGAGATATTCTTTCAAAGGTCACTATCTAAGACTATATTCAATCAATAATCTCACATACAATTGCCACTATCTACCATCAAAATCCTCCTGTTAAATTTAGCATTCATAAGCAACATTTCAGGTATTGTATGTAACATTTTAACTCTATATTTGTAAGTCTTATGTCTTTCAAGATTAACATGATTATGTTGTAACATTCAAATCTGATCAATAATCTGAGACTAATCAATATCAATAATTACCTTCTGTACATTGCTATCGGTAGTTACGATCGGGATTTTAATTTGAAAGTAACATAAACGTTTTTACAAGTAATTATATTCCTTAAAATAGTTACATTCTGATAATTACAGATTTAAATACGAAATTTCTACATTATAACTTAATGGCAACTTTAAATCCGTCTCTGGACTTCAAGAATAAGGTGCAAAGAATAAATTATCAAATAAATAAAGTTAAGAAATTAAATTCAGTAACCAATAGAAAGAGCGAATTTGAATATTTGAACTTAATAGCCAATAGGAAGCGAGTTTTCGACCAATAGGATGAGAGAATTTCAATATTTGAATTTATTAATTTAATTTTAAAATTTTCTATAGATAACATATATTTAAATAATTTAAAGATCGCTTTTATTAATCTTGTTTTCGAGATTAGGGTGGGAGATGTTACAGTTCATATACACAATCAAATGCAGAATTTAATCGTTTATGTTTACAGGGTTTAAGGGTGGAACCACCCCTAAAACATCATTCGAATACGTTGTCATCAGACTTCGAAGGCTGAAACTTTAGGGCATATCTACCTTAATTAACTTTAATTACAAGATTCGAAACGACACAGAGCAAGTTCATAAGATTCTTTAAAATAATTCCTGCTTGACGTTCTTCAGCTCTGGAGTCTTCTCTGAATGAAAATTAATGATGATTTTATTATTATTTCATAAAAAGTTAAGATTTTGTTATACAGTCGACCCCCCTATAATTACGGTCCCTATAATTACGATTCCTATAAAACTACGAAAAACTTGTGACCGGTATCCGTAAAAAACAGTAAAAATTCTCTATAATTACCTCAAACATCATCGGGCAGCCGAACTACTTTCCCGCCGTCCGTAGCGCCACGCTACGGAGAGATTTCTATCGTCTGGACAGTATTATATAAATTATATATAAATTAAGTACTGTACATATAATTATATATTAATTATATATAAATTAGGTACTGTATATATAATTATATATTAACTTATTGTAACTTTGTTATAATTATATATATAATTTCCGCCATCTAGCGTGGCGCCACGCTATGGAGATTTTTACGCTAACTATCGTCTGTCAGTATGTAAATTAGGTACCGTAAGTCTAATACAGTACTGTAATTTTATACATTTCTTGTGAAAGAAACATTTCTTATTCAACGGCGATTAAAATTATTTATATTAATGATGTCTCCGAAGTTCAAGAAACTATTGGCAGAAAAATAAGTTATTAGAAATCGGCCGCGGTTTGCTGAGCTGTTCCGCGACGAAAACAATGTTGAGCAATGGCGATGTCGAATGGTGACACTCGGTAAGTAATCCTACAATTTTTTGTTTATAGCGTAGTTTATACGGATTATTTCCAAAAAAAAATATACGTATTTTGGAAATGTTGAGTCGGATTAGTCTAGAATCGATTAATTTTATGGAAGAAAACCTTTCAATCAGCCGTAGTCCGTAAACTTGACACGTGTCGGGCTGTGATTGGAACGACTGGTAAGAAATCGGATTCCTAAAGAATGGAACGTATCTCTATCTTATAGGGGGGTCGACAGTACTATCTTCTAATAAATATAAAAAATATGAAGGTTTTTGACTGCCCAGTGGACACTAAGAAAATTTTTTAATCAAATCCATTGTGAAATTGGTCAGGCCCATAATGGAGCTCAACATATACGCAACGATCCATCTACGAAAAACTCGTGTGGTTGCTCACCTGAATTCGAACCCAAGTCCCCCAGAACGATAGGCTGACGCATCAACCCATCAATGTGAAGATCCTAAACAAAAGTAGCTTCAATTATTACAGAAGGCGATAAAGAAAGAATAAAAAATAATTGGCATACAATTTCTGTATGTTAATTATTTTTTGCTAATTGCATATACGTGAAAATAGATTGCAATAAGACCTAAGAAAGGAAATCGTTTCCAACAAAGTTGAAAACTTTCTAACCATGAGAATGATTTCTATTTGTTTTCTAATGAATAATACAAGAACCTAATTGATTTGTTATGAATTAGATGTAGGAAGCTAATCAAGAAAGTCAGTAAAGTATGAAAATGCATTTTATATGGTCACGTAGAAGAATATTTTATTAGATTTTTTTCCCCTCTATCGAATTTTTGAACTTTCAAACGTCATTTCTGCCGGCTGAAATATGAAATTATCGAAATTAAATATTTTTTTTTCTAACATCTTAAAATGTCAAGATATTTCCCAACTGAATCGAATAAAATCTTTCTAATTTAACCAAAAATTAAATTCTTTCCAACTTAATCCAACATCAAGATTCCTTTCCTTGGCTTAATCAAAACGTCGAGACTTCGGACTTTAATCCAACAACAAGATTTTTTTTTCCCAATTCAATCCAAATATTAAATTCTTCTCAGTTTAATCCAATATAAAACGATAAGNTTTTGAATTAAAATATATTTTATTACTTAAATATTTCTTCTAAAAATCTTCTTGTTATTTCAGAATATTTTAAAACTTTTTAAAACTTCTTTAAGTACATTATTTAAATATCAGTCTTCCTATTGGATGTAAATTTAAAATTTTGAATTTTAATTTACTGCTATTGGTTCATCCAATTCAAAAATTTAAACTCACTCTCTCTATTGGCTATACATTTCAATTTAAAAAAACAATCGATTTCTATTGTAGGATGCTATCAATTTTTTATTATTAGTAAATGAACCAATCCTGTTACGCATGAAATTTATAAATATATTAAAACATAAGATAAATTTATATATATATAATCTAGATTTATTATTATTTAATTTATTAAATAAAAAGTTAGTACAGTACTTTATGAGAATCGAATTCGAAAATTTAAATCTATTCTGCTTATTGTTTGAATATTCAAATTCGCCCCATTCTATTGGTCATTAAATTCAAAAGAAATATTAAATTTCCATTGGCTATTAAATTCAAATTTTTAAATTATCCTTTCCTATTGGTTACCAAGTTCAAATATTCAAATTCGCTCTTTCTATTGGTTACTGAATTCAATTTCTAACGAACAAATTCTTTAACCTTATTTTTGTTGAATATTTTTTGAATTTTATTCACTAAAATCAAATTCGAAAATTTACTCTTTCTACTGTACACTAAATTCAAATTACGAATTCCACTCTACATACTGGTTGTAAATTGGAAGTTTAAATATTTTAAACTTATTAATCCTATTGGGTACAAATTTACAATTCTCATCTTAAAAGACTAATCTAAGTATTCTCTCATTGGATACCAAATTTCAAATTTTTGAATTTGATCTCTCTATTGGTTAATAAATTAATATTTAAAAAAACAAAATAAATAGTTTTTTTTTTCATCTTACTAAATAAAAATTTATTATATTAAACGTTTTCTCCTTGTTCCTACAAAAGTTCGAATTTCAAAATGAGTTTTTCCTATTGGTTATAAATTTAAAATTTCAGATATTCAATTAATCGATCTCATTGGATACGATCATTTTAAAATTTGAAAATTCTATCCACTAAAACTAAAGCTATCTCTGACGTCACAACAGCACGTGGCCATTTTATTGGCAACGATCCAAGTCGATGATAAAGATCACTGACCGAATGTGCTAAAGCTATATATAGAATATCCTCGATGGCGAACAACTGAAGCAGATGAAAAGACTGTTGCAGATTGATCTCGTTCAACCAAAAACAATTCCCCATCCCAATGACACGATATGAAACTACAAAAATGATATTCAAGCATCCAATATAACCGCAAAAAACGCTCTTCATGCATTCAATATCATGGACAAATATCCTCTCTGTAACGGCACCATTTAAGAACAACGATGACGAAAGAAAAAAATTAATTTAATAAACTTCTATACTCAAAATCCAACAGAGTGAAAGAATTTTTGTTTTAGAACATAAATGATTTTATTCCTTAAACAAAAACATGGAAGATAACGTTAAATTGTCTTTCGTGTCGTAACGAAAATCTCTAGCTCGAAGGTATGTCATTCAATACCTACGAGAAGCACTCTGTTGTAGTAGCAGCAGCAGCAGCAGCAGCACTACTACTACTACTAGTAGTAGTATAAAGACACAAGGCTCTCCTTACTTTACAATCGAGACAGAAACATTAATGTCTCGGAGACAACTGCTTATACTCCTTAGGGAGAAGTCCTGACAGATAGAACAAATAAGCTGCTTCCTGATATGAATGACAATTTTTCATTTTATTCTACTCCATCTTTTACACTCGCCCCTTCTTAAGAGGAGGGGAAAAAAACAAAAAAAAAAAAAAAATGCAGCAGTATCGTATATACAAGTACCTCATAAATCACACTTTAAGTAAATTGTAGCTAGTCGCGAATGTAATATGTAACACAAAATATTAAATTTAGGAACCTCTTCGTGAATCTTTATATACGAAAAGAAATCATTGATACTGAACGATTTAAAATTATAAAATAGATTTTTTTTTCTTAAGGTCATACTTGCCTAGTTTCTAAGACGGAGTATAAAATTAAATTATATAGTTTTAAGTTACTTTAATTAAAACTATATAATACGTCACGTCTGTCCTCTGTGTTCTGAAATTAGATACTACAGTGCATATACAAGCGATATTAATGCACTGGAAAACGGGATAATTAACGTTAATATAGTATAAATACGCGAATCGTACGTGGTTTCTAATTATACCCCTTTGGATACAAAATTAATTTGGTCACGTGAGCTGGGTAATAAAGTCTAGGGAATATTTTTTTTAACCCTTCCTTTTTCCTATCGAGTTAGAATTCAATTAATTAGAAAAGATAACCGTTCTCGTAAAAGAGTTTAAATCCCTCTAATTACGTCTCCTGTTGCGAAATTTAAATTAATACCTCCCGGTTTTCCAATATTAGAATGGAGATTGATATTATTAAAGCATACTACGTTTGTATATCAACAGCTGGGCGTTTTATAAGTTAAAATTTATGCTTAAATCATAGATTTAAACTTCATAAATTCCGAGAATTACGAAACTATTACGTCAATAATTCAAATTAGTTTCTCATAAAAGGAGGAGAAAAGGAGGAAAAAAAGATAAATAGATTGTTAATGAAGTTTCCTAATCCTATTAATTTTTAACAGGTGAAAGGAAAACACAGAGCTAGAGAGAAACGATCATGACATATTCGATATATTCTATAGAATATAAAATTCAATAAAGAAAAAATTTCTCAATGATAAATTTATGAAAACTGAATAACTTAAAAGTAGTTTAACCTTTGAAAAAATAACTTTAAATCCTATTCTTATGGTTACATCAGGAGCTATTAAGAATTCCATTAAATAACTGTCAACTTTTCTTTATAAAACGTTCAATTTATTGATTTACCATACAGTCAAGTTGCAGGAGGGAATCTTTACTTACAGGAATAACCGAGACAGATATATAGTAAGAAATATATATATTTAGAATATAGGTCGTTGTCCTTAATAGCTTATGATTCGCAATTTTAAGCTGAGCAATTCTATAGAAAACCATTCAATCTGTTATTCTCCTTTCTCCTATACTTTTTTTTTTTTTAATTTTTCCTGTTCCAAATTTAGAAAAATTTACTTTCCTTCCTGAATTGGTGCACTTAAATTCATACGATTGCTACATAACGCAATTGAGTGATATAGTACAGATTATATAAAATATTTTTCAAATAAATATGAATAAAAATGGTTCTAAATCACGAATTTCTCTTATATTAAAAACAAATAAGTAAAACAGCACTTTAAACATAATAATTTCTTTCATTTATGTATAATATATAGGTCTTCTTCAATTTTTGGGTAATATCTAAAAATTTTATTAAATCTCACTACATATTACACCTTTTTTTAAAAAATAGGCTTATATTAAGCTATAGCAGCAATAATTTAAGAAATTTTTAAATATATGTCTTTATAATTGTCAGAATTCAAATGAAACTGGTTTATTTGTCCGCCATTTTGATTCAAAATGGCGTCGTATAGTAATAAAATAGATAAGATTAATAATCTCGATCTCAATGGCATTACTAAAATTTCGCTTTGATATTTCATTAATTTAATGTCAATATTTGATTAAAAAAAAATAATTTTCAAAGTTATAAATTCGGAAAAAAAACCATTTAAAAATTATTTTAAAAAATGCGTTTGAAGTGATATTAAGAAAAAAAAATCACACAACAAATTTCTACTGGAACGTAATACTGTCGAGAGTATTTAATGACGATGACGAAATTTAAATGTACCAATCAATGTCGTTTAAAATCGAAATTTAAATATCCGATTATTCCAAATACTTAAATTGATTTATTCAAGCGTGAAAAGTTACATATAAATTAAATATTTTATTTATTTTTAATTTAAGTGTGAATAAAACTTATTAACTTTATTTTTTATTATTATTTTATTTTTCCAGTCAACAAGTTTCTTAATAGAGAGGAGGAGGAGAAAATCGACGTGGCTTTATCTATTGGCAAGCAGATACATCACTTCGCAACACACACTTTCCCTGACTGATCTATTGTCCAACAAAATCAATTGTCCGTCTTATAAAAACCCCCTCCAATTCAAAAAAAGAATTAAAAAAAAATATATAAAAATGATCAATTTTTTAGTTATGACGTCATTATTACTGTATTACGATTTTAAACGGAAGCAGCACGCGCCGATATAAAAATCTTAATTATTTCTTTATAAAAATACTCATTAATTTCGCATTAATTTTCCGCTTTAATACAATTAACGCAATTTTTTTTTCTCTTTTATTTTGTTTTTATAATTTCAATGACGTCGAGTGATGTAATTAAAATAAACTTTCAAACAGGATAATCAACCAATGAGCTATCGTTTAACACAATAATACCGAATTAGGACGATTCGGATTGGTTTAATCAAAAAGCAGACGAACAAATTTTCTATTTTTATATATTACTTTTTTTTAAATGAATTGAAGTGACGTATTATTTAAAATAACGAAAAAACGAATAATAAAAATCTTTATTGAAGTTCGGAAATAAACGTTTTAACTTTGTAAAGACATTCCGGTCACGTGTTTTATCGTAACCAATCTGATTTGCCAGTTTCGATTTAAAAACAGATTGCACGTCTGAGCAAACTAAACTAGTTAGATATAGCACAGAATCATAATTACATAAATGAGAAGAGGAAAATCAATCTTTCCTACTTTAAATTGATTTTGCCGCCTTTGTTTCGTTACCATTTGCCTTTGATTTCGTGATTGGATCAGTATTGTAGCCAGGACCTCTATTAATCTATCTGTTGCCATAGTAACAGAGTCTTTTGTTCTCCAAATAAATCCTTCCCAGATATTACGTTTTCATTTCAAAATATCCTCCATCAAAAATAAAATAGGTAGCATTTTTTTTTTACTTAAAAAATTTAATTTTTTTCGTCGGTTTGTTGCTAAGTGGTCGATCATTTGCACCAAATCTATGTTAGAAATTAAGATATCTGCACAAATAAATTACCATAATTTACAACACATGATAATAGAACATTCAATTATGTACAGTACAAATTACGTTAATTTCTTAAAGTCGCCTTACTATTGGTTCTAAGTTATACATTAATTAACATAAATTGTCTGTAGAGAAGTCATTTAAAGTCGCTTCTTTAAAGATTTAGTACATCCTGTAGCAAACATTTCTAATACTTTATGAATATTAGACTATATTCTCGTGATTTATAATGTGCTCATGACAGTAAAGCATGTTTTAAATCAAATATATAAGGCAGAGAGAAGACCTATACGACTTTATGTACAGAATAATCTTAACCAATGACTAGTGAAGATTCTATACAGTGATTACATTGAAAGATTTATATGTACTATACAATCTTAAAGTGGGTCAGAGGAATTTCAAAAAAGATTGAAAAACACTACACTAAATAAGATGTTCTAATCAGATTATAGAAAATTTCTAGAAACGACAATGTACTGAAATTGGAATCACTAAATTTACATTTGAAAATGTTTTTTTTTTTTTTTTTTCTTTTTCCTATTTGTTTAATAGTAGATCAAAACATTACACAATTTTTATTTTCGCTTTTATTACAATACTAGCAGGTGGGCCCGGCGTTGCTCGGGCAAAAGTAACGATAACTAAGATAAAGATTATTTTAAAATAGTTACATTCTGATAATTACAGATTTAAATACGAAATTTCTACATTATAACTTAATGGCAACTTTAAATCCGTCTCTGGACTTCAAGAATAAGGTGCAAAGAATAAATTATCAAATAAATAAAGTTAAGAAATTAAATTCAGTAACCAATAGAAAGAGCGAATTTGAATATTTGAACTTAATAGCCAATAGGAAGCGAGTTTTCGACCAATAGNCACTTCCATTGTTGATGGAAGTGTTAAGCCTTAATCCTGTCCCTCTCCCCCGTGGGAAGGAATTTCGAAAAATCCCTTCTTAGTGTGCGTTCTCCTAACGTACCCTAACTGTGTACCTAATTTCAACTTTCAACTCCTAACCGTTTGGGCTCGTATCCATAATGTATATAGAAGTTTTAATCCTGTCTCTCTCCCTCCCGGGGGGAATTTCAAAAAATCCCTTCTTAGTGTGCGTTTTCGTGACGTACCCTATCTGTGTACCAAATTTCAACTTTCAACTCCTAACCGTTTGGGCTCTGCGCTTATTATTATTATTATTATTATCAACTCGTCTCGATTATATATATAGATACAGAGAGTGGCCAAAAGTCATTTCACCATTGTAGCGATTAAATCGCTGTATTATTCGAATAATAATTACTTTTTCTGTCAATTTTATAAAAGAAAAAAACATTTTTATGCACTCAACTTACTATTCACATTCACAAAAGTACCTGAAACATACAAACACTACGTAGTTAATTGATTTCTAGGCCATTCTGTATTTGTTAAATGTGAAAAATTTCGTAATCTCAAATTTCATAGCTTGTATAGTAATGCATGTAAGGAATGAAAGGATTTTTTCTCCCCGTTAAAACATTCCACAAATGAGAAAATATATATTGAATCTACCATCAACACGACCTTTACAAGTTAATGCCAACATCCGAATAAGCGGGTCATAATGTTCATTTATCTGTTATCAATAACACTAGATTATTCTGATCTTGTGAAAGGAGTCAGATAGAGTAATAGCGTCGAAACATCACATTATGAGGTTATAAAACCAAGCATAGTCGATACTAATTCTTTTCTTTTCAAGTAACATTTTTATGGGCAATTTCTTCGGCGTGTTATAATAACTTTCTTTTTTCTTTATAATGGTTATTTTTTTTTTGGTAACGAATTTAGTTTAAATTTAGCTTAAAAAACAGATTTTTAACAATCCATTTTGTTTTTTCAACGATTTTTAATTAACTAATCAAAAATTTCATTAAAATTTTAACTCTTCTGCAAGGAAAATAGCGCCTTAAAGTTTTAATTATAAGAGGCTATAATTATAGTTAGGGAGTAGATACTATAATAAAAATTTTAATTATTAAAAATAATAATAATAATAGTAAAGATAAAATATTTATCTTGTTAAACTAATTACAGAAGCAATTAAAAAGTTTTTTTTATTTTATTTGAATTTGTAAAAATTTTAACATTGAAAATAAATTATTATTATTATTATTATATTACTCAATCAATTTTTAATTTAAAACTAAACCAGTAGTTAATGCTTTATTGAATGCTGTAAACCGTTAAAATCAAGAATTTTATTTTATTTATTTATATTTTAATTAAAAAAAAAATTCAATTTTAATTAGAAAATAAAGTATTCTATATATTTTAAATTTTATCAAGTGACATAATTTATTCATTTTACTTAAAGGTTACATCTTAAAATTAATTAATCAATATTTGCTAAATTTAATTTAAATGACCAAAATTATAATCATTAAATTTTTAAATACAGAAACTCACCTATTGGTTAATTTTAAAACTAAATTAAAAGTCTATTGGTTTATTTCTCTGTTTTAAAATATACATATAAGTCTATTGGTTAGATCGGTAGTGGTTAGATCCTATTGGCTATATCCTAACCAATAGATATATATCTGCATTTTAAATTTTAAAAATTAACCAATTATCTTTTATTCATTTTTGAAATTCGAAAATTAACAGATACGTAATCTAGATTTGAAAATTTACATGAATCTATTGGTTAATTTTTAAATTTTCAAATCCAGCTCGATTATTGGTTTAAAAATATAGTCTATATATATAAAAGAATTCAATTATGGAATAAATAAATATTTAATATATATTTTTTTAAACCGGCAAAGGAATATAACTCTATAGGTTATTTTAATATTAAAAAAATATATATAAAAATTGCCGGATAGTTGCGGTATGGCATCCACTTCAAAAATCTATATTTCTCGAGTTTATTAAATAATTTCGGAGTAACTTGGGAAATTGCACGCGTAAGCAACTTTAAATTCTGCATCAACAACTTTACGTTTCTCAACATCTCAAATTTTTAATATAAATCTCAAGCCATCCCGAAATAATAATAAACTGATTTTTTATTTTTTAAATCAGAAAAATGGATTATAATGTAAAATATAATAAAAATTGAAAAATATATATTTCATTTTCTAGTATTTGTAAACACAAAAAAAAAAATTCTTTTTAAATATTACAAAATTAATATCCTGTTATTGAAACATGCGACCATGACACGAACTTTTTTACTTTAAAATTAAAAAAAATAATAATAAATTAAATCTTATTTCTTTGAATGAAATCTTATAATTTAATAAAAGTATTTCTTTTTTTTTTAAATAATGAAATTTTAAATGTTGGCAGTCAAATCCGATTATCTAGTCTGATTAATCCTAAAATCCCAAAGTTTCTATAAAGCAGCGGAGAAATAAGAAAGAAAGAAATGATAAATTTCAATATTTTAAAAACAAATTATCAAAAGTTTACTTGAAATTTTTAGAAGATTTCTTAATTTTTTAAGATGTAATTTATTCTTTAAAAAATATAGAGGAGAAGGTGGTATTATGGAACCCCAATTACATTTTAGTGAATTGTAAACAAGGTATCATAACTACACCCACATTTTTTGTGCGAAAAGTACTGGTAACTAGTAAACTAAATGTTCCTAATTGGATTTTTCGCTAGTGTAATTATAAGTATGGTTTTTGAAGGCTTTTGTACAAAAAAGTCCTAAAGTAGGCTTAGAGAAAATCGGGTGGTAATATGGAACCTTACTGTATATTTTCAAAAAATGCTTTAATGTAGCCAAAAACAAATAGGAAAGGGCAAAAAATGTCAAATAATTACAAAATTATTTATTCCAATGTATTTTATCTCAAAAATCCTTTTATAATAGAAAAATATGACCTCCATCAACAATATATTTTCCAGCAGCTTTTTTTTTTCGATATTCTCAGGAAGAATTGACTTTCTACCTAGTGTCTTTTTCACAAATTGCTCTGGAGGAATGTCTGCTTGCAAGTAGAAAGTTCGGAGGAGTTGAGTTCCATATTACTGTAAAAGCACCAATGGGGTCCGTATTTCACGCATCGCCATCTCGAATTAACTTACGTCTGTCGAGACCAAAATTTAAAAAACGTGAACATCACACAGATTAATATGTACCCCCAAGTTTCTGGAACGGAATACATGTACCAGTGAACCTACAACTACTCGATTTATATTTTAAAAATAATTAAATTCAGTTAGCATTCAAAACTTGCGAATTTTGAAAAAGACAAATTTGCTGATTAAATGCGGACAACCGTTTTACTTCAGTTAAACGGGTTTTCCCCTTGCTATGGATGTCTGCCTAGTTCAGTTCGCCTTTATTATCAGTTCGAAATGGGGTGGTTCCATAATACCCGCAGTGTTCCATAATACCACCTTCTCCTCTACAGTATATTAATAAAATGTTGTTTTCTACTTGCAGCTGGAGCCATAGACGTCCGCACAGAGAGGTGGGGCACTTGCCTGTAAGATCAAGTAAAAAATTCCATAAATTATAATCGTAAAAATGATTGAGATATGTAACTTTACGCCTTCGACCATGGGGCGCGTTGTCTATCATTTTTGTATTGATGCAATACTGTATTCTATATTCTACTTGTAAATAAAAACCCCAAAATTAAATAATCAAATAAAAATTTACTGATGAAATTATCTGTCTCTAAGCTTTGTTTCCCCTAGAAAATTTTCTGCGGACGACCATGGCTAGAGGAATTAATTAATTAATACTTTCATTTTTGGCAGTTTATATTATACATAGAAAGTTCTTAGGATCACGTGTTTTTAGGGCCCTCATACAGAAATATATGCTTGTCAATACTTAAAATTCAGTATTAGTACTACACAATACAATATCAAGTATCATTTGATAAAGACTTGATATTATTATTATATACAGAATGATTCAAAAGTCTCTTGCACCCTTTTCATTCCAAAAGTACTGAAGATACGTTCTTCATTAAGAAAACTAATACGTTTTCAATACTTTTGATAGGGTCAGATTAAGAGGTCTTAAGCCTTTAAAAGATTTTGGTGCTTCCCATATACTGTATATGTAATTCAAAATATAAACAACAATAATGACAACAGCTAATACTTTAATTTTTTCATTTATTGTGGGGTACCCCTTTTTGTGGACTCTAGTTCAGCTGCACCATTTGCAGTTTTTCACTATATAATCCATGGTAAATCAGGCAATGAAAAATTTCCGTGCCCCTTTCCTCAATGCCTTAAGCATTTTTTGCTTAATAGTTAATGCAGCCATGACTTTTGGAATGAAAAGAGTGCAAAGGACTTTTTGACTCACCTTTATATAAAAATAAAAGAGGGCTTCACACAATTAAAACCGCCATTGACTATCTTAAACTGTACAGAATTGAACCATCAACTATAAATTATAATATACGACTATACCACGTCAAATATATAATAATCTCAAACTTATTATCCCAAATTTTCTAGGGTTATATGGTATTGAATTAACACGTCAGAAGACTGTCATCGTTAATTAATTTCGGACAGCTTAGATTATTTAATATTTAGAAATAAAATTTCTATTTGGGGAACCTTTAACAAGCTTACTTAATTTGCTTAGAGAATAATCCGCTGCTGGATACGTTATGTTAATTAATTTTATATTTCGAGTAACATTACAGAACTGTTTGTTTGTATTTGATTATAACGGAATTTATACTTGTTATATTAGTTTTATCACATCACTATGTTTAAGTTTTATGTAGTCTGCATATTAATCAATTATATACATCAAATTCAGAATTATACTATGTAGACATTCGTATGCAGAGTAACCCAAAAGTGAGTTAACTTGCATTAGCTAAATTAACCAAAAATTACAAATAATTTAAAGCCAATTTCCTAAAGAAACTACGTCATTCTAAACTGAGTTTTTAGTTCGTATTTACAAACGAAACAAGCAAAACACGGTTAATTGACTTTTGAGCCAACCTGTACAATGTAAACTAAACGCTTCATATGAATGCAAATTAATTAATTATTTATTTAAGAAATATTAATAAAAAGAATAATTCCATATATGTACAGTATTTAACGTTTCAAGTATATAACTTATTAATTAGCAACAAAATTCACTTCAGTGTGAGTAGAAGGCCATTGATAAACATACACAAACACAAGTGAAATTTTATACTATACTTAATTACAATTAATTGAAATAAAGTTAAATTACTTAATGTTTGATACAGAATTAAAGTTAACCATTCCTTATTATAGAAATATAAACCGAATTCATATGGGTCCTACATATCACATATAATCTATTTAATATAATAAGTAGTAAATAAATATGTTTAAACATAATTATAACTATTTATAGTTAATTACACAGTCAGAGTATCGTACTGAATAACATATGTTTAATCATAGACATCAAACTGCATCATATTACCGATGACAAATCCATCATTACTCAATCCATTATTATTTATTAAGAAAAATCATTAAAATTTTTAATATTTATAAACAAATTACAAATGGAAAGATAAATAATTCATTTTTTAATTATATTAAATTATTAAAAATTAAACTTATTACAACACTCACGAATCCAATAACAAACACTCGAAGAATAAGTTTAAATTAATAATTAATTAATTAATTAAATGAATCTAAAAGTTATAAACGTTTTATTTATTATAAAAGAAGAGAGATTTTAAAATTTCAGTATAAAATTTCATAGAAAATGTATAAATAATTCTCATTAATTTTAAACTAAACACAATTAAATTAATTAATGAAAAGATAAAATTTTTCAACATCTAAACTAATTTTAAACAAGAATTTTAATTGAAAAGTATTTCAGTAATTAAATTTTTATTTTTCTTATTCCTTTTATTATTATTTTTTTTAATTTCCCTCCCTCTTGGCATTATACACAGTTCATTGTGCTACTGACAAACTAACTTCTACAGGTTGTATAAGTTTGAAAAGCTGTTCGTTTGTATAGAAACCAATCTTCATGTCAATTCCCACTTTCACTCAAGATACTTACCCTGGGGATTTTGGCGTATTTCCCTGTTCTGACGTCTCTAATATAGGAAATCTCCAGGAATTCTGTCTCCTGTTGATAAATAAACATTATTTTAAAAAGATAAGACATAAGTAGAAAGAAAATAGTTTAAAATATAACAAAATTTTATTAAATTCGAAGAAAAATTGTGCATGCAAACGTAATTAATTGCCTTATAAATTGATGTTTTAAAATGGAAATATTTCGGCATAAAATTAGAATTATTTAAATTTTACTTATTATAATATTTTAAATTTAATCAATACTTTCTTAAATAAATTTTCGTTTTAAAATCTACTCTAACTCGATTGGTTAGTTTAAATTTAAATACACTATGACGTCACTTTAATTTTAAAAAAGTAATAATAATAAGATCAATTAGTATTGAGTTTAGCTTAAATTTATTGGACAGTTTAAATTCAAATTTGCTATGACGTCATTATTGATATTAACATCTTTTAAAATTAACCAATTACATACGTCATATATTATTTACTTCAACTCTATTGGCTAGTTTAAATTCAAATCTGTGTGACACCAGAATAAATCCAGTAAACAGCAAATAATCATGACATGTTTATAAACAAGCATTTATTTATTTATTTATCTTCTATTCAGTCGAAAGTTATGCAAATAGAAAATTTATTAGTAATTTAATTTTCGAAACTTTAATTGTTTACGATTCAGAAAAATATCAGTAACTTAATTAAATACAAACTAAAAATTATCTGAGAATTTATTATTAAATTAAAAATGTAATTTTATTTATTTTTTTTCTGAATTCGTTATTCTCGGCGATATGCTGTAAATAATAAAAAGAAATATTTTAATAATTAGCTAAAATTATCACTCAATTAATATTTTAAGCGCAGGAATTTGCCTGTGTTTTGTAAAAAGAAAAAAAAAATTACATGGAAGAAAGTTAGATTTATCGATTGATAAGAAATTAAGGAACACACTAAAACAACTAAAGAGAACTAATTATTACTTATTATTGGCCTTCTGCAGTCTACTGAAAGGTTATTTCCTTTATTTTCGAAGGTCAAAATTACGAAATCAGTAAAAGAAAAATAGCCAATTAAATATAATTGTATACGTGTAGAAACATCAATTGATAAATTTCCGAAGTCCTTTTATATATGCGTTAAGAGTTTTTAATTAAAAAAAAATTAATTAGTTTGTTTCTTGAACTGATTCTCATTTTAAATCTAATACTCTAACTCTATTGGTTAATTCAAATTCAAATCGGCTGACGTCACTTTATTAGCCTCTTTTTAAAATTAACCAATTATATCAAGCTCAAATGTTGAATTATAGCTGTATTGGTTAGTTTAAATACGAATCTTTTCTGACGTCACTTTATCGATATTAATTTTTTTAACAAAAATTAACCAATCAGAACAGATGAAAAATTATTAAATTACATAAAAAACTTTTAAATAAATTATAATACAATAATTTTTCGATTATTTTAATTGGAGAATTTAAAAAAAAAGGATGACGTCACGGCAGATTTGAATTTAAACTATCCAATAAGAGTTAATTTGAAAAATGTGACTTTTTAAATTTAATCTGCAATATTTTCTACGAAATAGCCGAATTAATTTCCATTTACGTGAAGAAATTCGAAGAGTTTTGAGAGTTTCCAAATATTATAAATCATATAGAGAGGATCATTTATAATTTTAACGGTGTTAATTAATTGAGCAGTGAAGTTTATCTTCATTTATCATTTAACGAAAGCATCTACCATTTAAAATTTTTAAACATTTTGATACGAATGAAAGAAGAAAATATATTTTATAATTTTTTTTTTCCTTCGTAAAGCAGATAATCAATCATAACTTGGAATGCCTCTCGTATAAGCCGCACCTTTCCCTTATCACTTAATGATACAATGACATTAAATTATTGAGGAAAGACATTAAAATTAACATATATACAAACATATATATATGTTAATATCAATTTAACGTAACGTTCACATTAACCGTTAATTTTACGTTACATTAAGGCCGAGTGCTACAATTAGCAGAGAATTTACATTAAAAATCGCTTAATTTCATAATTATAAATTAATAATTAATTAATTTGTCGTGAATCAATTTTAATTTTTAACAGATAATTAAAATATTTCAAGAGTTAACCATAAAAATCTCTTCTTTTCTTTAAGAATCAACGTCAAAGCATCCTTTCTATGCTGATGATATTATGGATTCAGCAAGCGAAGATAAGGATAAAATAGTGTAGTTTACTATACAACAAGTGTGGTAGCTTTCAATAGGAGTATCTTATCTACAACAAATTTTTAAGTTGGGTGTAGATAGAGAAACGACGAGTCTTTCCGTCTTCGTGAAAGAACTTTTGTCACACATCACACTATTGATAGAGTACTGTACGTGTATAAAGTACGCTGCTAGATGCAAAACTAACTTCCTACTTATAGAAGTTAGTCCTTTTTTTAACCTCCTTTCAAAGAACGTGACTTCTAGGAAGTCAAACACGCCCATATTCAATCAAAAAAGTGAAAAAATATCACATAAAACAATCAAATTTTTAGATTAACTATCGATTACTTTTTCTGTATTATTATTATTATTAGAAACTTTTACTTAAAATTATTATTAGGTTTATTTTTTCTTTTTTCGTAAAATAATCCTTGAAAACACCTTGAATTTTATACCGTAATCCCAATAGAAAAATTAAATTTTATTCAGAATTCCTCTGTAAAACAGTAAGAGTTGACACTTCAGAATTGATGGATGCCGCTTATATTTTTAAAATTTAAATAAGGCACACATGAAAAATTTGAAATCGAATAACAGCATTTTAAACAAATCCACCGTAGAATAAAAAAAACATGCTGAAAAATTTATAGTAAGCGATAGATTTAAGGCTAATTTATCCTGTCAAAATATACTTTTTAAAGGCTTACCGTAAGCAGCCTTACATTCATTTTTTAAAACGTAAAATATATATTTATATATATATATATATATATATATTTGAATANTGTATATATATATACATACATATAGGCCTACTTTTATGTAGCCTATAATAAAGCTTTGAGTAGTTTTTTCCCTTTGCTTTTTTTAACTGCGCTTCATAAACTCTTATCTTCATTAAACTACACACTCGAATCGCAGGGATGCCTTTGGTTACGTTGCAAAAACATGTCTTTTATAACTTTTCTATCAAACCAAACAGAAATTTTCTATTACATCAACCAAACTTTTTTTCCTTCTGATCAACGAAAATACTATCAACCCAACTCTACCAAAGTCAATATGACATTTCTAGACGCCATAATATTCTTCCATTACCGAAGTACACTTAAACTGATGCGTGGTTGGTTGAGAGATTTACACACTACACACACATACAAACACATTTTCAAACTTTCATTTTCTGAAAATTGTATTTTTATTGTTTGAAAATATGAATTCCGGTGGTTATTTAATATGGAACTTTTTTTCCCTACTGTATTTCATTTTTTGATCATAAACAGATACTTACGTATAAAACAGGCAATAAAATAGAAAAAAAATTATTTTATCAAATCTAAAAATGTAGATATGTACTTACAAAAAGTATTTTTCTCCCTTTATTAAAGTCAGAACCGAAGCAGAAAACTTTTACCTTAATAGTTATTAATCAAATGATAATGCCGGATTCATTATCAGGATATAACTGGCTAATTGAATGTTTACATTTAATTAGCCAGGTTATAGACATTATTTGATTAATACAATCGAACCTCTGATAACAGCCATTTCCGAACAACGGCCATTTTTATGTTCTCGTCAATGGCCGTAGTTCTCAGGTTTGACTTTATATAGGCTTAATTCGGAGTTGGTTTACTGTATTATTATAATTTATTAGTATTTATGTAACAAAATAAATTTTATGCAAAAATATAAACTTTGTATGTAGGCCTAGCAGTATTAACTAGGATCCTAGTCTTGTACAAAACAAATTATATACAATAAAACTCTTACTTCGAGACCACCTACCACAGTTCCAAGCAAAGATGGTCGCTTTAGAGAGGTTTTGCTGTATTTTATTAAACCGTATTAACGAACATAACGAAGAAAGATTTTTAAAAACGTATATAAGTTCTAATAAGATAAGACTACAATCATAGAAAGCTCAACTTAATCTAAAAAAAATTAAAATAAATATTTAATTTACATAAAACAATCAGTTTTCACGTGAACTATGAACTTTTCAAGAATACAATTAAATCCAAATAATTGTTTATAAATGTAGATTATATAATTAGTGTTTGTATGTAAAATAGTACACTTATATATGTATAATTATAGATACTTATACAGCCAAACCTTTGAACAACGGACACTGACAGAAACAAAAAAATGCCCGCTGTTTAGTAGTAGTCGTTATGAAAGGTTCGACTGTATATGATTATGTATATGTACAGCTGGATAAGCTATATTTTAGAAATTTATGCTATCGACGGTTAATTTTGTTACCTACAATACGGTATATTACAGTCTGAATTCAGTCTTGACCATAACATATATTTAACTTCATCTACGCTACATGAAAATACAAAAGTAATACTTTAATACAAATTATATGTATACATACATGATTCCAGTTTTAAATATTGCATGCGTACACGCAATATACAAATTGACTTTCTGAACAATAAGAAAGTGTATTAACAATTGTAACCACTTTAGTATATATTTTATACAGTCTTAAACAGATATAACGCATTATTCTACGACAAATAATATATTTATGCTATCGTGTGACCTTTTCAACTCTTTTTTACTATCTAAAATACATAAAACGTTACATATGACATATATTATATATTTATGAAATGCACAGAATGCCATTTTTAAAAAGGCATTAGTGCAAATGGTATCAAGTCGAGTCTATCACTGGAATATCCTAGTAAATATTTACAATCGTTTGAAACGATCGGTACTATACGTATATAGCTCCGAAAGATACAAATTAATGTATTTTACTGATGACTGACATTTGCATGTTTATAGTTTATGAATATATAATGATTACACTTACTTTTTAAATGATACGTTGTTTCGTATTTAAAATTAATAAGGAAAAATACCTGAAAAATTTACATAATCAGGAAGTGAGGAGAAGGAAAAAAAACAAAGTATTATATTTTGGAAGAGAAATATTTTGTTTACTTCCTGATTTTTCACTTTATTTATTTAATTCGAGCGTAAAATTTCAATATTTATATATATGTAGCTCCTCTATCACGAATTACATAATTGTGTTTTTAAAGTTTAAATATTTATTTAAATATATTCAAGATCTATATAAATATATATATATACACGTGCATATATTTATAAACTATATAGAATAAACAACTCGCTTAGAAGCTTGTTTCTATCGAGGTAGCTTGTATAAATGGAATATGTTAACATAAAATCTCAAATTTTATTTTTATTATGAAAATCTGAAGTGAATAACTTTATAAAATCATTGATATAATTAAAATAAAATTAATAAAATGTTTACTTATAATCAATTTAAAAAAATAAAATACATTTTCAATACATTTAATCCATAAAAAAAGTATTTATTTAAAAAAATTATTAATTCGAAACAATTTTTCAATAAAATACCATTAATTTTATTTTAAATTAAACGTTTTTTTTTTAAATTTAAATTTAAATTAACCAATAACGAAAGGAATTTACGCTCTACATGTATATTTCAACCAATTATAGAGCTTTATTTCGTTTTGACGTCAAAGAAAAATGAAGATGGGGAGAAAAAATATATATATTAAAATTTAAAATATTTTAGGTTAATTAGAAATAATTTTCCTATCATAACTAAATTAAACCCTAACGAGTTTCCCAAATATTTTAATCATGGAAGATTTGATATAATTACTATTTTGATATACTCCTATTATAATACATTGGATATTTTAATTCCCTAAACTACCCTAATTACTAACTTGTAATCAAGTTACCGGGTAAAATCTAAATTATTAATCAACTGTTATTATAATATTTTATAATTTAATATTACAAAAATAGAAAATGTGCATTCAAAGTTTGTGTACTCGATACAGAGGGAGAGACAAAGAAAAAAAAATCAATAATCACACACTCTTCGTATATAAAGCTCACTAAAAATAATATAAATTCCATAAACTACAGTTGTTTACATATATTCTACGAATAAAAATTCGAAAAAAAATGTCAATTTTTCAAAATTCAATTATTCCGTGTGACGTCATTTCCGTTGCAGTAACGACACGCCGCTAATCTTGTCTTATTACAAAAATTTTTAAATGATCCAATAAAAATCTTGTGTGACGCAATACTTTAATAGCGACTTAAATGCTCTGCCGGTAATGATGTAACAATGACGTAACAGACCAGAATCGCAGTTTTCCTCCTTATTGGTTAATTTAAATTTCGAAAAAACGAATTTATCTGATTAAATTTAAAAGTAGTAATAATAATAATAATAACTCTACCGAAATTAATTAAATAATAAAAATTTTTAAGGAACTTTTTTTNTCGAATAACTTATATTTATTTAATGTAGTAACTTTAGATAGTATTTCACTGATTTAAACTTAAAAATTGTATATATATATATATATTTAAAATTATAATAAAAATTTTCCATGAAAAAACGAATTATATCAAATTATTAAATATCAAATTTATCTATCTTATATATCTGTTTCCTATCAAAATTGATTAATGAAGTTAATTCTAGAAGGAATTTATTTTCCAGATGCGTTGTATCTCACATCATTCCTCCTTGATTCATCTCAGAAATAACAGCCAAAAAAAACTCTAAAAAAATTTTTTTTCTGCCATCAAACAAAGTTAAATTCACTAAAATAAAAAAGAGTTTAATAAACAAATACCTAAAAACACGAAAAAATAATATATATATTCATTTTTTAAGCTTAGAAAACTTGACGAAAACGAAAATTGGATACACTAATCTCATCACTAATAATAAATAAGGTTACTAACTACAAATTGGCAGCAAAAAAAGAATAGAAAATTCAATTTTAAGCATTAAAATATGAGTAAAAAGTATTGTATATATATACAATTCGATACACTAATTATAAGTTTACTTTATAACAAGGCTTGTATATAGTAAAGTTTTCTATAAAGAAAACAATAAAAAAAAACTGATATTACCTAAAGTTTTTAAACTAAGTTCTGAATTTTTATAGTAAAACTAGTGACAGTTTTCTATAAAAGTCCAAGTACCAGAAAGAAAAAACAGGTAAACACTTGAAGAGAATTATGGTAAATCCGTTTCAGAAGGATATAGAATCTCCTGGTAATTTTTTCTTCTAGAATATTTTTCTAGAACTTAAAAAAGAAAACCTATTGCATAAAAACATAAGATGTTTTTTTTTTCTATCGAATTTTAAATTTTAATATTAAAAATTAAAAAGAAAACATTAATTGATAGTTGTGTGTTTCGTGGTCTTCAGGAAACGTTGCGTAATTTAAGCTTTTAATGAAGATAAAATATTAAAATTAAATTTAAAAATAATAATAATTAAAAATTTTAAAGAAAAATTATTGTTATTTATTTATTTATTTTATTTTATTTTTTTGTAATTTAATGTTTTAATTAGCAGAGGATTTATATATAGCCTATATATATTTCCCCTTCCTTCTCTATATTATAAAATTTATTTGCTTAATTTAATTAAAAATTTTTTTAATCATTAATTGTTGATTTTTTTTATAATAATTTTCTAGTAAAAAATTATTTTAATGTAATTTTTAATAGATTAATTATAAGGTTCCTTTATAAAAATTCTTATCGCTCACATTAACGATACTTTTATCGATTACTTAGAAAATATAAAATTAATAAATTACTTAGGATTTAATTTAAAATACAAAATATTTATTAGGTATATTTACATAAAATTAATTTTTTTTCTACCTATTTAAACACATTTATTAGTAATCCATTTTAATTAACAAGTCAAATGATAACATTTTTATTTAAAAAAAATTTTTTTTAATGATAATAAATTTATTGAAAAATCCTTGTCATTCTTTATTAATTTAATCAGTTTATTCTCAAAAGTAAGCTAATTCATTATTTTTTTTAGTTAGAATAACATTAAAACATTTCTGTATCATCATTTCGTCGCCATCTTTGTTCATTGACGCAACAATATTAATAACAAATGACACGCATCGTTCGATTAATAACTCATATTTTATTACTTTATTTAATTAATTTAAATACAAAATCATCATAAAATTTGAGTAAATTCCAAAAATATTGTTTTAATATCGTTCGCAAATAATATGCGGTTTGCGTAACGCTTCCGAAGGTGGCAAGACCAACAGATACAGACGTTTTACTTTTTTTTTTTTAAATAAAAATAATAATAATAAAACAAATAAGTGTTATATTTACCAGAAAGAACATTAAAATATATCGAAATTTTAATCAAAAGCACAAAGTTTTAATAAATGACAAAAGACAGACAGAAAAGGAAGAGAATATCATCAACGATTCAATTCCATTAGTGTGAAGGATTAATAAACAATTTCAGTTAATCACTCCTCACGACATGGCAATGCATTTAATTAACCTCGCGTCTTTATTACAACAGCTAAATTCTGATTACACATACAGGGAAAAATGTACTATCGACTTCCAACCATCTTGTTTCTATTAATTTGAATTTTCTGATGATTTTCGTGTAAGACAAGAAAGAAAGAATAGAGTTTCGTACGCTTTCATTTCATTATCTTTAAACGAAATTATGAAGCTTATGAAATAATCAAGGAGGATATCACGTCATACGTTTCCGATGTTTTCTAACAACAGACAAATGCCGCTGCTATTGCAGCCTGCCGGAAAAGTTCAGTTGAGTGATGATGACTTTAGTGTTAAGGAGTGCAATAAGACACTAATGATCTTAATGGAGAATGGCGGAGTATGAAGAGAATTGATACGGGAAATAGGTTGAGATAAATAGATAAACTTTTCAAGAAAATATTTATTTTTGATAACAGGCTCTATCTAGAAATATAACATTTTTCTTTTGTTCCTCTAATACATTGCTTCTTGTAAATACTATTGCAGTAGAAACTCGATTATCCGAACTTGATGGGATCTGGCGTCTTTCAGATAATCCAGAAAATCCTTTGTTTTTGTGTTTTGGATACATTAAGCACAGTGTATTTAAAGTCTCGCGAATAATACTGTAATGCAATGCATTTAAACAAATTAATTTACTCAAAATCTGACGTAACGTTACTTATATGATCTATTTTCGCGGCGCTATAATCGACATTATGACGTAGTGATTTACAGTTACGTGGATAGATAAGTCTCTGTGTATTATACTCGGTGAAACGTACAGTACAAGGTTTAAATGTTCTATTTTTTTTTTTTTTTTTCTTTCTTTTGAAAACCATTTCGAATAATCGAGTTTATTATTTTGTTAAACACACTAAAAGAGCATTTTTTCGGCCAGGCTCACAATGGAGGCGATAGAGTAGGCCCATTATATCTGGGGTAGTTTGCCCATTAAAAATTCCTGTGCTTGCCCAGATTTGAATCCAGGTCCTTCAAAGAAGTATTCTGACGCCTTAACTACCTCGACCATCTGTAAATCATGTATAAAATTTTTTTAAATAATCAATACTGTATATGAAAAAGTGATATAATATAAAAAAATATTAGCAATTTTAGATTACGCAAGGGTCTTGGAAGCGTCATGTAAATTCATACAATGACACCCATGTCACACGATGATATTGTGCAAGATCCAGAATCATAACTACTATTGGATTTCGTGCTAGACCAAGACAAAAGTAGAGATAAGTATACAGTATATTTTGTTTGCACGAGGAAGCCATAAAAGTTTTTGTTTAGGGCCTCTAATTGTCGGCAAGATAGCTAAGGTAGCAAGAGTAAGGCATCAACCTACTCTCGGAATACATGAAATCGAATCCGGGCAAACAACTGCCCAATAATTTTTCATATCCTGGGTATCATCCAGCCCATTATGGACCTAATTGAAGTCACGATAGATATGGAAGAAAATGCCCTCTTAGTGTTTAAAACGCGGAAAAAGCCATAAATAAAATAGGGAGCCTTTAATTCTTTATGTAGCAGGGGTAGTAAATTGAATGCATTTAAATTAAATTACACGCAATTTAGTAATCGTTGCGTTATATCGTACATTTTTAAACATTTCGCTTTCATTTCAAGGAAACAAAATGGCGTTACTTTCGATTCTTCTCGTCACAATGAATTCAAATACAGTGAACGAATGTGAATTGACTTCGAATCATGTAAAATATATTACTTTATATAAATTGTTTAACATTAAGAAGGTAAATATTGAAGTGTCTGAAGAATTACAAGAAAAAAACCGATTACAACAAAATAACTAAATTTACAATGGAAGGATACTTGAAATAAAGTTATTTTTGTGATGAAAAATTAAATGTTACTGAAGAAACAGAGATAATCCATTAAAAACTTGTGAAATAGTAGAACTGAACATGTAATAAAAGATAATGCAATAAATCTTGTTAAATTATAGAAAAGTCACTACAACCTGTACAGAAGATAAGTTGGGAACAACGAACAGTGGCTATCATCTTACCCAATTAATCATATAGGAAGATAAATCTAGTGCTCGTAGATATATTTTCGTCTAATACGACTCAAAATTTTTTTATAAAGCAACTTCAAAACAGAAAATTACTTGTAGGTTTATTTATTTTGTTGTAGAATATAACTATCGAATAACAGACAAATACAAGATAATCGTAATTAAAGTAACAATTTTTAACGCTGTATAAGAGATCTTTAGCAATCTAAATGTAATCAGATTTGATTTAATGATATTTCAGGACATGAAGACATTTCCATGAAAATAAATACTGCCACAACTTGTCACTATAACACTTTTGGCGCTGCACGCAAATATTTTTTACAGAATATTCGTGCTATATAAACAACCTGGCCATGCAGAGGATACTGCTGAAAGACCCACCAATGGCTTCGTTTGATGGGATACAGCAATGCAACACATGGGCAATCTGCCAAAGGGGTGCCTCCCAGGACTTTCTATGAAAAGCATGCCTCATTTTTCGGGTTTTTAGTATCTAACACTAAAATTCTCGAAAAAATTCATTCATCTACTGATGGTCGCCATCAGTGGATGAATGGATAAAGTCACTGAACATTGGTATTCGGTTACAGGTTCGCGCCTCACCAACAGGTTGGCCAAGTTTTCAGGTTTTCTTCATAATAGGGACACGTTTCTCACAGAAAGTCCTCCCGCGAGATACTCCTTCGTAGATCATCCATGTCTTGTGTTGCTTTAATCCTATCAACCGATCCATCCGATACTACTCAACATAGTCTCCATTATGAAGGTGTAAAATCTGAAGGTAAAGTATGTTCAACAGCTGAATGTAGTGTGAAAGCGCCTAAAATGCCATAGTGGCTTATGTTGGTATTATTTCTAGGCAAATATTTTCCACGTGTCCTAAAATGTTTCAGATTCTATAGCTTTTGGACTGTAAATATATCTGTAGACAGCGTTAAAAGGGGTTACTTTAAATACGATCACCCTGCATCAGTACTACATACGCTGGATATACTGTACAACAATATGTCAAATTTAGACGATCTTACAAAGCTACAATTTGCATCCTCTGTGGAACGAGGCCCTAACTTCAGTAAGTTTTAAAACGTGAGGCCCTGTTTCGTAGATTGTGAGCCTTATATAACTTAAGGATAAGTCTAAATAGAGTACTGCTTTAAAATCTCTTATTCAATAATTGCTTTTGTACCTATATAAGCACAATATAATATACATAGTTGTACAGTACAACTCGGTACTTACTTACAGTCTAGTATAGTACATTGTACCGTATTATACTGTACTTACGTGCAGTGTAATTACGTAGATTAAAAAAATCTGTATTTAAATTTGGAAAAGTAATTATTAAGATTAGATAATTTTCCAAAGCAAAATTTATAAAGCTGATAATGTTTAATCCCTTTATATTCTCTTACTTACCAGAAATCTTATCAAGAGATTAACCAAGAATTCAAGAAGTTACTTTGGAATTCCAATAGGTTGATTAATAAAAACGAGACATTAACACGCCTCAAGTAAAATTATGTTATAAATTTATAAGTATATAACAGCAATTAAAACTTAAATATTTAATAATAGTAACTAAGCAACAACTAGAAATTAATATTCCTGTCAAAAGATCAAAAAAGAAATATTGAAATTCCATTCCAGTTAAAGATTAAATCTTGTGAAAGATCTCTCAACGGTTGCAACAAGTCCAAAATCCATTAGCAAATCGCAACAGAACGTGTTTATTTGACAGATAGATTCAGCTGTTAAGGGAGAAACTATACAGAAAGGAGTGTAATCAGTGAGTTGAGTAAATTTTATGCAAGAGAGAAAGAGAAAAATCGATTGTTAGCTTGGTTTTCCTAGATATATAAATGGCTTACAAGACCATTCTACCTTCTTCACTTGCCTATTTTAGGAATAGGGCACGTGTAAAGTGGGATAATTACGTTTCAGACTCATCACCTGAAGCGACGACAACGAAAATTGCTGATTGTGAAAAATTCTTAAATGGGAGTGAAGATATTCACGCTCCTCTTCTTTTGTATCGTGAAGAGAAAGGGATTTTTCTTCTCCCTTCTTTCTCTCAATAAAAATACTTAAATATTTTGAAAACAATGAAGAGGAAAAGGTCGTTGAACTTATCTTTAAAGAGGTAAATGGTTCTTATGGTGTGAAGTAGTTAAAAATGAAGAAATGCAATTACTGGAAATGTGAATTTCGTTCCCAACTGCCTATATCTGTGCAGTGGAATCTTCCTTGTATAAAATCAAGAGTAAATATTTGTAATTTAAAGAGTATCCTAATTAATCAATATATCTATTAGCGAGAAGGACGAGTAGGTTATCGCTTATTGAAAAAGGTAATAAACAGATTGCCACACTTTAGATTTTCTCGCATTTTTATTGCTTGATACATATATATATATAATTATGTAAGAGAGATTTTAAAGGTTAAACAAGGTATATACATTAAAGCTTATGTAATTCTTAAAGATAGTTTGATGCTACTCACTTTATTTTGATCTGTCCAAAACAAAAAATATCCTCTAGGATCGACTTTTAAAGTCACGGGAGTTCCAACAGCGGAATCCTACAAAACGAATAAAAAATTAAATATTTATTAATGTAAAATTCTATAAATATTAACTTGAAACAAAATTTATCTACTATAATTTTTTAATTAATTATGATTTTAAAAATTGTTTATATAAAATTCAAATTTATTCAACAATTTAAATTCTAAATTAATCAATATTAGCATTTATTGATTTGTCACTTATTGGTTCTTTACATAGAGACCAATTAATATTTGTACAGTGTCTATACGCGTTTATTAGTTCATTATTCTGTAATAATTCAAATGGAATTAGAAATTCCTGGAAAACACAGAAAAGGAAGAAAAGCAATCAGCATTCCAATAAAAGTACAGAAAAAAAATCAAATTAAAATTAATGTACGAACCAAAAAATATTTATATATAAAGTTTATATAAAAGAAAAATAAGAATATGAAAGGCCTCAGGGCCTTTAACGTTTTCACACAATCGAAAAAATTCATTCCATTCTTTTTCATTCATAAAAAACCTGAAGGCAAACATTCAAAATCGAAGGAACATTCCACAAGATTCAATCAGAGATCATCATCTCTATTCAAAATAAATGCTGTCTTATATAATTTAATGCAAGAACTATCAGGAAAAATAAAAAAAAAATTAAATAAACTTTTAAACAGCAACTTGAAAAAAAATCCTCTTTCATATTTCTCAGTTTTGGATGATTTTTTTTATTATTATTTTGGGGCTCTCTCCGCCATGTGGACCCCTAAAAAATTAGTTTTTCCAGGCCCTTCAAGGCTTCGACCAGGTCCACAATGGGGGTAGAAAGGGGGTTAGGGCCCGACTTATCCGATGAGACGTGAAATTCTTAAGCTCGCTCGAATTAGATCTCAAATCCCCAGGACATTTGAATTTCGAGGAAATGAATTTCTAATATTTTTAATTATTTAATTTATCTTTTTTTACTTTCTAAAATAATAAAAAAAAATAGATCAATTAACTTGGATATTGCTTATTCGAAAAGGGATTTCTTAATGAGATCTTAAAATAATCCTTGTCTTTAATTGTATTAATGAATTTTTTGATGAGATTTAAAAATTCCGCTGCACAATTTTTTTTTATTTTTTACGCTAAGTGAAAAATTTATTTTTTTCTGCAAGTTAATTCCGGAAGATTTTAATTCTAATTAGTTTTAATTCATTTTAAAAATGGTGCAAATTAGTTTTATATCCTTATAAATAAAAGTAAGCGCGATTTGGCTTAGTTTAATGGAATTCGACAACTCAACACATGGGTGATGTGCCAAAGGGGGGTGCCTCACAGGAAATTCACTATGAGAAACTAGCACCTAATTAGATGTTACAAACGTAAAAAAATTCAGTAAACCGTACAGTACCGTCGCGGGTTTGCCCCTTTTGAAACTTCGTTGGTAAGGGGCGAACCCGCAACCTTCTCGCAACCAGAGTTCAGTTGTTTTATACACTCACCACTGGTGGTTCCAGAAACAAGCAAGAGATAAATTGATCAATCTGATCGATCAGAAATGATCTCAGTACTCATTAGTAAAGTAGATTTTTGAGATTATTCTTAATTCAATTAAATTTATCTTAGTTTTTATGGTAGGAGCTGAAAAAAGTGTATGTTATGATACGTTCTGTATTATTATTTTGTATGTGTATACATAATAAAATAATACTAAAAGGATTCCACGCTCGTGCATAAATGTCATAAAAATCAATTTCTAATTTTAATTATTCAGAAATTTTGATTTATAAAATCATCAGAATCAATTAAATATTAATCAAGGAAAACTTAATATTTCCTTGATTATTTCTAATGTTTAATTGATGCCAACGATTTTTATGAATTTATGTAGTACATCCT
>NW_019384958.1:149964-190672 GCF_000671375.1 Centruroides sculpturatus | reverse complement strand
TTTTATGAAATACGTAAATTATTTTTAAAAAAAAACAAGTAAAATTCGTTACTATAATGAAAAATGATTACTCGTTTTACATAATTTAATAGGGGCATAAGTCGACCCCCTATAACACTGTTGATAATTCCGTTTTATATGAATTCCATGTTGTACGAGTCACTTAGATTTAGCAAATATGTGTGCAGGGCAGTGAACGGCTCACGTATTTGTAAAATCTAAGTGACTCGTACAACACGGAATTCATATAAAACGGAATTTTCAACAGTGTTATAGGGGGGTCGACTTTTTACATTTAAATAATAATTTTTTCAATTCAAATTCTTATATACATAATAAATCAATTTAACATTTAAAAAAACATCGATAAAAGTGAGATTAACTAAAATGATGCCATAGAGTTACGCTATCCAATCTCGATAAATGGATAAAATCAATTCTATAAACTAGATAGAAGTTTAGAAAAAAAAAGCGTAAGATACAATACCTAATAGATATACCGTACAGTATTTTAATTTTCGATCTTTTCTCCTCCATCCCTCCTCTTCGACCCTTCGAAAGTATTCCTAAGAGATACATTACTTAAGAGAAGTATCACATATTTCCGTATTAATTCGAACACAAACATCATCCAAGAATTTTATCGATTCTGTGTTTCGCACAGACAAACGAATCTACTCTTAATGAACAGTACAAATACGTATTTCAGCGATCGTCTTCCATCGAATAATCAATCTAATGACCAAGTTATTAATTGGCTCGCCGCGAATACAATAAAACAAATTTTATTTTATATTTATCCTTTTGAGTTTGTAATTATTCTTAGTTTTCATCAATTAATTTATGAAAATTATTATATTTTTAACTAAATTAGGATCTGTTGGAAAGATGGGGCCTCTCTCTCGAAAGTCGAGAGAGGCCCCGAGTATATGTTTTATATTGTTTTATAATAAAAAATAATAATAATTCGAAATTCAACGGTATGAGTAATTTATTTGTTTTTTGAGGCCCCTGTAATAGGGCCTAGGTTGAGTCGGAATTTTGGAAAGGCCCTTATTTATATCCTGCAACGGGCCCTACAGAATATGGTGCCGGTTCTGCATCCCAATTATTATTATTTTTTTTAGTCATTTTTATTAGGTAGATAACTCGTCCACTGCTTATTTTATAAGTAAATGTGAAAACATTTCATGAATTTCTTGCACGTTCGGCGCGTTGATTGGACGAAAGACGAAATACGTAGTTAAAATGAGATAGAATTGTGCGGTGATTGGTTGAATCGAATTTTTTAAATATTATACTTCTAATTTTTGATAGATTTAGGTGTATATTCATCGTTTCAGAGTAATTTCGCTTATAATAATCGATTAATATCGTGGTATTACTATAATGTATAGTACATTATAACTTATATATATACAACTTGGAATAGATGATAAGCATTCCTATAGCACCTGTACTGTATATATATTAAATATTCTTCAGGACACATCAAAATGCTAAAGTTTATAGACGTAGAAGTGCAATTATTTATCAAATAGTTTGCTTAAAAGATTACAAAGCGAATAGAGATTTGCCTATAAATCTTTTAAGGAACGTTCTGCTATTTTAAATACATTTAAAGCGTACTTAATGTTGTTTACCCTATTCCTTAAACGAAATTATGTTTGGGAAAGAATAATCTATTCGTGGAAAGACACATCTGGTGTTTGGCAGATATCTTAACACTGTACTAACAGAAAAATAACAAAAGGACGATGATACTGTTACGCCAACACACTGCATTTTTTTTTAATTGTTATTAACTTATTTTAAACCGGTCTTTCTTCCCCACCCCCCGTTGTTTTTAATACAATAATCGATATAAACAGAGGATTTCTTCTGTTCGTAATATATTTACATACGTAGTTAAACAGACAATTATTAAGAATTAAACAGGAAACGAGTACAGAATGAGGAAGAGTATAATTATAAACGTATCAACGGAGTAAGGAAACACGAAAATTTCATGAGAAATTATACAAAAGAAACAGGAAGTTATTATATGAACTTTAGGGTTTATTATGTGGAGTTTATTTACAATCGAAGAATTAACAAGAAACAAATATTATATGGAGAAAATATAGAAAACAATACGTCTGTCTATCTGTCTGTCCTTTTTTTAAATTCTTTCATAGACGTTTAACACAATTTTCTAGTTAATTCTTACTCGTCAGTGTTTCCTATTAACCCATTTGTGTTTCTTCTTAAGTTCTATGTATTTCTTCACATTTCAAATCATAATATCTTTTCCTATAATAATTATTAATCCGTATTTTAAACCGTACGAAAACAAAATTAGCATTTTTAAGCGAAACAAAAGAAACAAACAAACAAACACACACACAGCATCAACAATTGAAAAGTGCTTTTCTGAATGCATTCTTTCTTCTTCTTAAATTGATTCTATGAAGATAAATCAAAGAAAAAGTTACTTCTCTCCTGAGATTTGAAAGGTGTTGACGTGAAAGGTATATTAAAAAAAAAACACTAAAAATTAATTAGGAAAACACTCCGAGAAGAAACACACACACAAAAAAACTGGTGAATATTTTAATTATCAATAGAATATTCAATTCTTTTTTTAACAATTTAAAAAAATCCCCCTTTTTTTTATCTGTGACGCGTATCATTTTCAATTGTGACGTGATAATGCGTTTTTTTTTCTTCTGTTTTTTTTATTGTTGCGTGTCTTTTTAAATATTTATGTTCTATTACACTCGCTAGTGTTATGTTTACCTATTTATGTTTATTTTGTTTACCATTTTTTTCCGTGTTTTACGTAAAAGTCTCGAGTTATTTTCCTTATTTTAAAGTATTTTACTTATGTTTTTTTTCTTGTTAATTGAATCCTTATTTGTTTTTTCAATTCTCTGAAATTACTTATTAATTATCTAACGATGTTTTTGTTTTGTATTCGTGTTTAGAAGTAATTTTTTTTTTAATCGTCTTAATACGGAAACAAGTGAATTAATTAATTATTTATTTGTTTACAACCAGTGTTCCCTCTATTCGTGTTTATGATTTAATATTTTGCTGTTTTTCTGTTTGTTTACATCAATAAATGAATCTAATTATCATCTGTTTGTTTCTATTGATTTATTAGCTATTTTATGTTTGTTTATTTATATAAACAAGAACAAAATACCGAATGTTTCTTCATTTTTCCTATCTATTCTGTGTTTGTTCTTTGATCCTTTCTTGTTTCTGTACACGTTTACATCAGTAAAAAACCCAATTCAAATCTATTGTTGATTCTTCTGTTTTGTGCTTGTTTACATACGTGTTTTCTTGTATTCTTTTCTAATTTTCCTATCTATTTTATGTTTATTCTTTAATCTTTTCCTATGTTTTTATATCAAACATAAGACAGGAGGAAAGTAAAATTCAAACAGAAGAACACGAGAACATTATATCACGTAAAACAAAGGAACGATATGTTTCTGTTTATTCCCATTCGTGCTTGTTTACACCAATGTTTCCTTGTTTTCCTCCATTTTTTTTAGCCATTTGTTTCATCGATTCTTTCTTATTTTCTCCATTTTATCTTCGTTTCTTTTCGCGTAACGTTTTGTTTCCTGCTAATTTAATGTTCCCATACCGTTTCCTTTTTGTTTATTTATATTTTCTAATAAATTATTAAGTTTCTTCATCCGTTGAGCTCATTTTCTATTTGTTTATTCATCTCTACACTAAGCATTTTTATCAATTCATGATAATTGCGTTTACTTGATTGAGTAACCATTTAAGTACTCATTTATCAAGATTATATTCTTTTCTTACGCTCAAACAGACAGACACACGCATTTCTAACAGCGTAAAGGACATAGTTTTGGACGTTTTCTGCGCGAAAATAATCATTTCCGTTCCCATAAATACGTAATGACCTTTGCTAAATCTATCGAATGTCGTGTGATGTTTCTCTTGTCCGCACAGAAAATAAAGGGAGGAGAATGTGAAAAATACATGTCAAATTTCATTTATAATCGAAAACTGAATAGGATAGACTCAATTTTTAACTGTTGTAACGTATAAACACCATCGAAAGTCGAAGGTAAAGATAGACAGGTGTTATCCGATCGTCTTCTATCATCCCGCGTCGCTATGGCAACCTGGTATGGTACGCATCACCTATTTGATTTTGCTTCAGGTAGGATACTATTATCTATCTCATTCATCCTTTTGAAATATGAGAATTTTCTGACCATCGCAAGAAGGGGAGGAAGAAGAAGAAGAAGAAGAAAAAAATAATAATAATAAATTCATGCGAAAATATAACACTTATTCTTTTTTCTTTAACCTAATTTGATGTGTTTTTTTACATTAAAATTGCATTTAAGTTCGAACGTTTGCCCCCTCTTTTTTAGGCTATAAAATTAAATATTCTGTGAATAGAACACTGAATATTAAATAGAAACAATTATATACCCACAAAACACGAGTCAAATACACGAATTATGCTTCAGATGCAAAAGTTTTTCCTCTTTTTATGATAGAAAATTGAATGTTTTATAAGGAAAAAACACCGAATTAAGAAGAAACAGATACGAAACAAACACAGAAACACAAAAAAACACGTGTAAAATACCTAATTTTTTTTTTAAATTACAAATCAAAGCACAATAAATGTCTTTACACTAGTAAAATAGAGAGACGTAACCAGCGACCTTCTTTTTACGTTATAAAATTAAATATTCAGTGACAGAACACTGAATTAACTAGAAACAGATAGGAACAGTTACAAGTATACCCACAAAACAGGCGTCAAATACACGAATTATGCTGCTTAAGATGAGAAATTTTGCCCCCTTTTAAGCTGAGGAAAACACCGAATTAAGAAGAAACAAACACAGGAACACAGAAACAGGAAATTTATTTAAAAAATAATAATTAAACATGTAGAAAATTCGATGACCTTAAACTTGGCACGACATTAAAAAGCAATCAGTAAAAAAAAAAAATGACCCACAAAACACAGCAACTAATTATAACAACAAGTCTCACTCATTCCAACTTGCTATTTAAAGCAACTAACAAGGATAAAAGGCCATTTTTCTATATAAGAAATTAACATGGTATTCCGTCGTTGCTCACTGCATTTTAAAACACTCGAAAGAAACAATAGAGAACAATACATAATTCGAAACTATTCATCTATTTAATCAATTAGTGCACAATAATCATTGTCCACAGCTGCGTATGACAACAGCAAATCCCTAGTTCTATTCAATTACGAAAACTTTCTCTTCCCCTTCTTCGCTCTCGCAGTATTCAAAGAACGGTTTGTCTTTTTCTAAGATTATTTATAGAAACACACGAGCTTTTAGATAGGGGAGGTCTTGAAAGATGCCAGATTTTACTGTCACTCATTTTCAAAAGATCTTGTCTCACTTACTCATCTTCCCTCGAGTGTCTAATATGTAAATAAGCATCTTATAAAGCTTTTTTTTTCCTCCATAACTGTACTGTTTTGCTATAAATTTACACGTTCTCAACGATTAATTACGGAAAACCTGTCTACGACGGACACGACACCGGACGCTTTAGACAGGTTTACCGTTGGAAATTCGTATCGAGTTTAATTATACAGTAAAATCTGTGTATTAGACAGGTTTTTCTGTACTTTTAAACTTATTTTTGGCACGGATGTTATGTTGATTAACCCGTATTTTCACTGTTTTTTTGTTAGTGTTGCCTGTACAAATGCTACAGTACATGAAGTGAAGCACACTACAAGACAATAGAGAAAAAAAAAAGGAAATTACAATAAACAGAAGTGAAAGTATACAGTAAACAACACAGCATTCGAGCCAACGATGACTTAATTACAGCATATTTTTAATCTTAACAGAAGAACGGTAGTGTTAAAAAACACAAGTTTAAACAAACAATACACGTTTATTCGAAAGGGAAAGTTTTATATCCAATTATTAAGACTGTGTTGTGTTTTCAACGCTACTATGTTAATTAATTACGGCATATATTTTATCTTTGGCTCGGATGCTGTGTTGTTTATGATGTATTTTCATCCCCTGTTTATTGTGTCATGCTACAGATAACTGCGATAGAAAATACAGGAGAAGTTAAGATATTCGAGACTATAACTAGACAATAGAGAAAGAGGAAATTACAATAAACAAGAGCAAATGTATCAGCCAAATTACCTCATATATATATATTTTTTAATCTTAACAGAAGAACAGGTAGAGGAATTGGTGTTAAACAGAGAAATTTCGTAGCCCTCTCTAAATTTACGTGTTCTCAACACTCCTTTTTTTCTCTCTATTCTTGTGTTAACTAATTACAGCATATTTTAAATCCTATCTTTGGCTCGGATGCTGTGTTTGTTGTCCTGTTTATTCTTACTTCTTTTTCTTTTCTCTATTGTCTAGTTACAGTCTCGAAAACTTTCGCTGTCTTTTACTTCTATCAAACTGTTGTCTATACAACTTTAAATGCTATAGACAACAGTGGAGATAGAAAGTAAAGAAAAATAAATGTACTTTCCCTTTATTGTGTTCTTTTGTGTTTTCTATTATCTCCATCTTATTTGCTGTTTGTTAGATTTGCCTTATTTTTGGCTTCTTTTATTTTCTTCTATTTTACAAATGGTCTTCTTTGTTAATTTCTAAGATTTACTTCTTTATATGACATAACATGTCAAAGACGAAGCAAAAATATTACACAAAAGAGAAGAGTGAATGCCATTTACACACACACACAAATGCAATTGTTAAGAGTTAAAAAACAGTATAAAAATATTAAAATTTATAGGTAAAAATGCTCGTTAATATACTGTTTCTATATTTAGATTTTATTTTATTTGTTCTCTTCTTTTATCTAAACTGTCTTCTATAACTTCTTATACTACTCCTTGTTACAGAAAATATTCCTTTGTATTTTCTTTTAGTTTTATGATCTTGTAAGTTGTCTACTAAAGTTTCAAGTTGTAATTTCTGACCTTTCTTTATGTTAGTTGTTTCGTCTTTATGTTGCTATAGCAAGCGTTTAGATGTTCCTATTATTATACTTCACAAATATATACCTTATTTACATTCATCAATCTTATTTGCATACTTCTTATGCTCTGTCTACATACCTCCACATCTGCATGCCCCACATCTATACACTCCAAATCTGTATACCTCAGTCTATATATCTATATACTCTACATTTGTATACCTGTATATTCATGCCCACGTCTGAATAGTTTACGTGAATCATTATTTTTAACCTTTTATCTTCGTTTTCCTATAACTTATTTTCTATCAAATCAAAGTTATACTCGTCTATTTTTTTTTCTTTACAAGAATGCTTAAACTTTACCGGATTGTTTACTCCTATCAAAGATACTTTATCTAGCTCGTTCTCTAATACCTTTTACTTTAATTTTTCTACTTCTTTTGTTGTGGATATTCTCAGGGAAAAAAAAATATACAATGGAACCAGTCACTCTATCCATAAATTCTCTTCGACTTACAACGTCGAAGACAGAGATAATCTTAAAACAATCCCTTCTCCGCTCTTATTAATGATACCTGTTGAGAAAATATTGAAGAAAGAAACCGAAAAATTCCTTCTAGTTTCCTAACAATCGATATTTTTGTAGGAAAATTGGTGGTGATGCTGTGTTGGAGGGGATTTTTTTTTTCTCTCTTGCTATTTTCTCTCTCTCTCTTTCTCTCTCTCCTCCCCGCTTTACTATTGGAAACAGATGGTTCCTTAAAGGAAAACCGAAATGTTATAGCATTGTTTTGTGACATTGTAAAATTACAGCTGAACAAAACATCAGAAAATAGCATAAATTACTTTTATATGCTCGATTTTATGTGAGTCATAAAATATTTTCAAAGAGAATGAGATACGAGTCGTCGTCTCCTTCCTTAAATTCGTTTATATAAGCTAAAAATGGTCCAAAAAAAAAAAGAGAAAAATATTGCCCGTAAATCCAAATTTGAAAAGATTTTCTTATTTTATAAAAATCTAAACACTTTGCAGTATTAATTAAAGCCAGTTTATTATTTTAAAACGTATACAGTACGTGATTACATAAGCATCGCTACCTGTACAAGCAGCTTCTCCTCATAGCTTGTCATCTCTGCGGGAAAGCCGAACATCATCGACACTTAACACTTTCCGTCTCGACTATTTCTTCTAATTTATTTTAACTTCGAAAATATTCTTATTTTTTCGTCTCTAACAACGAAAGGAATCTTTCTAGGCATACTACCGAGGCTAATTGAATAAAATATTGAAGCTAAAGCCATTATACTTAGAGTAACCCCTTTCTTTAAAAAGCTCTTAAGGACTCCTTTAGATTTGAATTCATAGAATTCGCGAGGGGATGTAGAAAAAAAGATTGCTTTCCAGACTCCTGGGATCATTTTTAAGAGATGTGAATGTTGATATAAAAAATAAAATAAAGAAAGAAGAAGAGGAGGAGACAGAAAGAATCGTCACATCTATGAAGTTATTTTTAGTTTTGAACTTTAAACATATCAGAATTGGAAATTATATTGGAGAAACGTTAAAAATTTACAGTATAAACAGTAAATATTATTATTTTCTTGATAAAAAGGCTTAAATTTAAATTTTAAAAACACAATTTCAGTCGGAAAAGTTATATAAATTTTAAGATGAAGAATCCAAAAGATAAGGAAGAGCAAGAAGAAGAAGAAGAAGAAAAAAAAGAGCATTTTATTACGAAAAAATAAATTTAATAATTAACTATAAGTAGCCATATGGCAATGTTTGTTTTATCAAAGTTTAGTTTTCAAAGTGAAGCTGAAAGTAAACAACTCAATTAATGGAGAAGTAATTAGCATTTGTCAACCGAGTATGAAAGAAAAAACGAAAGATAATGGATGGATGTGTATATAAAAGATACGTGATTTTAAGATAAAACGATGTTTTAGTTGTATAAAATTGTTTAAAAACACAAAAAGAAACGTCGAAAATTTGTTGAATGTGGGGTTAAAGCTATATTTTTTGATCGAGGGAGGAAAATCTTGTTGTTGTGTAGCACGAAAAATTGATGAAAGTTCGGAGTAGCTGACAATGGAGAAAGTATTGGATGGATGGATGTAGTTGAACATATGGATGTACTGTGTCATCTCAACGTTGATTTCGGTTGTAGCTCCGAAAAAAAAAAAAGAAAAATC
This sequence comes from Centruroides sculpturatus, assembly GCF_000671375.1. Taxonomy (NCBI): domain Eukaryota; kingdom Metazoa; phylum Arthropoda; class Arachnida; order Scorpiones; family Buthidae; genus Centruroides; species Centruroides sculpturatus. The sequence goes on along the minus strand of NW_019384958.1, from coordinate 181,472 downwards.
TGAGTAACAAAAGTATAAACATCCTTCATTCTGTTATTTATATTAAATTTTAGTGACTTTTTATAGAAATTTCCGTAACCGAAAGCAGTTATTATATATATTTATATTTTTAGAATATAAAGTGATATTTTGGGAGAGAATTTCAGTTTTTTTCTAGAGAATGTTTGAAGTATTTCTTAAAAATATTTGAACAATTTGTTTTTAAGGGTCAAAGTCATGTTTTCAGGATATTTTTTAGACAAAAAATGATTATTTTTGAGTAGTTTTAGAAGAATTACAAGCAAATTTCGAATGGGATGCTCTGGAGCATGATAGCTGATGATGAATTTTATTCAAATCTATTCTTAAAGTAGAATATTTTTCGTATAAATATAAACTATTTTAGAACATTTTAATGTTATTTATTGATTATTATTCTTATCTTAAAAATATTAAGTTTTTTTTTTACACATTTTTAAAAGAAATCATCATTATCAAATATCATAGCTACATATAAACACACTTGTGCCTATAGTAATATTTTATAGGCATTTAAGAAAATTCTACACCATAATAAAGCTAGAAGGAGGGTATAAAAATGTAATAAAAGTTGATATAAAGTTGTAAACAAGATAATCAGCTACCGAAATTACTAGGATACATAAAAAAGTTCGAAAGCATCTTAGAAAAACTTAGGAAAATAAGGATTAAAATTGGAGAAAAAATTTAAGAAATACGAAAATTTCGCTTAGTGAAGAACAAAAAAAAGTTTTAATACATTAAAATACATTAAAAAGTATAATTATTTAGTTAAAAATTGAGATTTTTATCACTAACTGCTGCAAAAATGTAGGCATCATCCTCCTTATCTTCATACGCAGCATCTCCTAACCAGCTCCAAGATTTTATATACATACATTAAAACACACAAAAGAATTTAGTTTTAGTACCTTAAAATATATAAAAATTTAGTAATAAATATAAGATTTTTGGCATAACAACTGAAAGAATCTAAGCATCATCCTCCTTATCTTCGCACATTTCAAACATTGCCAAATTATTATAAACACACATTACTACAGAAATTATAGGTTAAGAATGCATATAGATGATACTATTTACAGTTAAGGATGTTATTTATATAAAGACCAAACAGTGTTTGCGCTTCGGATCACATTTCAGTTGAATATCTCAACATAAATCAATATTTAAGTCGAAACAACGTGTACGAGTCGTGTTTCTTAGTATATTTATATAGAAAGAATGAGGAAAATTTTATGAATTTAATGCTTTTCCTCATCTCGAGAAACATTTTAAACTGTCAACGAGTCAAACAGGATCAATTTTTGAAGTTAAGAATAGTATTTAACACGTTTAAATTAATCAATTCTGTTAGAATCTCTTGGTAATGTTTTGGAAAATGATCCTCGTTTTCCAAGACATTGGTTCATATAAATTTTCATTTAAAACTAATTTAACTCGAGAGTACTTTGGATTAAATATAATAGTTTCAAGATTAATTTATTGCTCCTGTTAGCATCACCCTTTTTCTCCTCTCTCACTCTCTCTGCTCTTGGTTATCCTTATCATTGATGATGAGGAGAATATGATGGAAAAAATCGCCGTTACAAGTGAAAAAAGTAAATTAAATGTATAAATTCCGAGTGCAGATGGAATAAATGATGCTTTCGTTAAAGGATTCTAAGACGCTGATGCCGTAGAAGAGATGCTTTCGTTAAGGATGCTGAAGAAGAAATACTTACGTATAGATGATTGATGGAATATAGCTGAAATTTAGCGCAAGAGATTGATTTAATTTATGTTAAATGCTAGGATTTTATAATTAAAATCCCGTTATTAGATAAATTTATTTGAGAAATGAATAGAAGAGATGGAAAAGAAATTGATTTTCAAGCTAGAAAATGATGTTAGATGATAAGATAAGCAAGAAGGATGAATGACGAAACGGTCAGACTGAAGTCGATAGAGAAATAAGAGGCATTTTTTTTAAAGAATATAAATCTTTCTAACCTTATAAAATGAAGCATTTTATATGTAAGAGGTAGAGACGTTTCTGTGTTTATAGAGAAATACTTCGATTAAAACAATAGCAGTTTATTAAAATATCGTTTCTGTAGCCTATTCGTGTTTATGTTTCATTTATTTTTATTTCTATTGAAGACATACCTGTGTGTGTTTCGTTATTTAAAAAGACTGAGTAAAGGAAAATTTACTCTTTTTTCGTAAAAGAATATTCAAACAAGAAGAAATAAATCATCCTTATTGCAAAAAATATTCAGTAAAGGAAAAAATCCTTTTTTTTAGAAAAGAATATTTAAACAGGGGAACAAAATCATCCTTTTGCAAGAAAATAGTAAAAAATTAGCAAAAAATCATCCTTTTTCCCAAGAGACTATTCAATAATTAGCAAAAAAACAATGCATTTTAAAAGAGAATATTCAAGAAAGACAACAAAAGTAAGAGAATATTCAGGAGAAACAATATAATCATCCCATTTAACAACAGATTATCCACTCTAAGCAATAAAATCGCTTCTTTTACTAGAATACATTCAAAGAAAGCAACAACAAAAAAATGCTTTAACACACAAGAATATTCAAGTACATTTAACAGAATCATAAACAGAAACAAGACGTTGTGCAGGAGACAGAAAAAGTAAAAGATTCAAAGGAACTAGAAGAAGATAAGGAAAGAAAATCGTTACAGACTGAAACAACTGATAATGATATAGAAGATAGAATGATGATGATGATGATGAATTTTAGCATTAAAAATATCGATGATAAAATGGTTTAAAAATAGGAAAATAGATGAGTATTAGTGAAGAAATATCGTCAACATTTTAAGAATTTATACAAGCGCAAAATATTCAGCATCTAATCGATAGGAACATACAGCGCGATTGATTCGAAGAAGATTACCTTGCAACTGGAGGAGGTAGGAGAGAAAGATTGCTGACAGTTATTTAAGAAGATCGAAATGATTTATCCGGTCCAAGAGATTTCTTCCTATCCAATATCCTGAAATCATTTAGGCATCCCAAAGAAGCCAAAAGTTCTTTTCTCTTATACTCAAATTACTTCATTATCCTTCTATTTTTACTTAAATATCAAAGGATTCGGTGTGTCTTGTCGTTGTCAAGTATCATTTCGGGAATAAATGTTTAACCTGGAGTTTAGAAGATGAAAATTTATGCAAAATAAAACGTCTGTTGCTTGTACTAAAGTGTTCTTTACTAGAAAAAAAATGGGATACTTCTTTTACTTTTATCGATGTTCTTTTATAGAATAGGAATAATCTGTTGCTGGGTAACTGAATATTCTATTGTAAGAAAAAAAAGGATGATCTCTTGATCTTCCTGGATATTCTCTTATAAAACATAACGATTTCCTTGCCTTTCTTAAATATTCTTTTATTAAAAAAATAATGATTCTCTTGCCTTGCCTCCATATTCGATTGTATTTTGTAGACTTATTTCAATATTCACTTCAGGAAAGGTGTGTTTATTGTCCATTATCCTAAAAACAAATGCTTCTATTATCTACTTGACTATTCTTTCCTAAAATAAGAATGTTTTGTTTCTTGTAATTGAATATTATTTTGTAAAATAAATTATTTCTACTGTCTATTCTTTATGATTATTGTAAAAAGAGATGCTTCTGTTCTTTCCATCAAAAATTTTTCTTGTCTCTTAAATACAGTCGAATCTCGAATAAGGACCACCTCTAAAAACAGCAGCCATTTTTTTAGAGATTTTTTTTAACCAAAAATGCATACAAAATAATCTCCTAAGGATGGCCATTTATTTTAATGTTCCCGTCAGTAACCGTAGTTCAGAGATTTGACTATTTTAATGTAAATAAGTAACATTGCGCTGTCATCCTTCAATATACTTTTGTGAATAAAGTGCTAATTTTGTGGCCTTGTCTATATATTTTAATATAAAAAGAGAATATTCTATCGTCCTCTTTGAATATTCCTCTGTAAAATAGAATAATTTTATTGCTCTGTTCGAACATATTCTGTTAAAAAAAAGGCTGATTTCTTTATTCATCATTGAATATTCTGTTTAAAAAAGGCTGATTTCCTGATTCATCATTGAATATTCTGTTAAAAAAGGCTGATTTCATGATTCATCATTGAATATTCTGCTTAAAAAAGGCTGATTTCATGATTCATCATTGAATATTCTGCTTAAAAAAGGCTGATTTCATGATTCATCATTGAATATTCTGTTTAAAAAAGGCTGATTTCCTGATTCATCATTGAATATTCTGTTTAAAAAAGGCTGATTTCCTGATTCATCATTGAATATTCTGTTTAAAAAAGGCTGATTTCCTGATTCATCATTGAATATTCTGTTTAAAAAAACGGCCGATTTCCTTACTTATTATTGAATATTCTGTTAAAAACAAGCCGCCTATTTGTTACATTTTCTCGAGCATTCTTTTATATAAAAGGGCCCATTCTTATAGTCTGTACTTAAATGTTACTTCATAAAAAAAAAAAATCTTTTCCCTTTATCCCATATTAAAATTATAATTAAAATTTTAGCATTTAAATTCTGTTTATCATCAAATTCCCTCACTTAACTTAACACTCAAATTACTTCATTAATTATCATAGCGAAGGTCGCAGAAGTTAGAGAGATTTTTCATTAGATAAATTTTAATGAAAGAACTCATTGGAAAAATGCTTAGAAATACGTCACGTGACGGGTGCTTTATAAGAGAGGGGAGGAGGGATAGGATGAAAATAAAAGAAGCAATGGAAATGTCCCTTAAATGCTAAACACTCGAGTCTCAGATTAAATAGAAATTCTAAAAAAAAATGCAAAACGATCTATTTTTTTTTATTACTTTACAGCTCGAAATACGTAGGGGTGGCCCAAATGTCAGTTAACCGAGAAGCGCAAATTTTTTTTTCCCCAATATTTCTCGCTATTCGTACTGTTCCTAATAATTATTTTAAAATATATTATCTCGGTTAACTGATTTTTAGGCAAACTTATAACGGTTAGGAAGAATAATAAATTCAAATCGTTAATAGACTTTTGGCCACCCTCTACGTATTTTAAGTAACGAAATAATAAAATAAATTATAACTCAAGATATATTTATTTTTATATATAGATATAAACATTAAAATCGAGCTGTTTGTTGTAATTAGTAACATATAGTTTAGTTAAGTGAGTTTTGGACCATCCCTGTAATAGAATTCCAGCTGATAGAAGCTTATGTTCTTGATAGGATCGGCACATTTCCCCCCCTTTTTTTATAAAAAAAAACAACCCTAAAAATTGAAAGTAATGTTGTAGAATATATCAGACAAGGTTGTAGATAATCTAGAGCAGTTAGAAAAGCTAAAAAAAAATAAGTAAAGGGCGAGAGAGACAGAGAAGAAGGAAAAAAATATTCAGCAGCAGTCCAGTCAAATTGTCATTCGTCATTTTTATTTCTCTATAACAAAGACAAATGACCGTTTTACGAGGTTGAAAGATATTTTTTTCTTCTTCTTCTTCCTCCTTTCTTCTTCTTCTTCTTATTGAAAGAATCGAATTGCCTAAATTGCAATTCTGCTAAACGGCCCATTTACTTGAATTCTACATTCCCCCTTCCCTCCTCCTATTTCCTTATGCTACATATTAATATCCTTATGGAAGTAACTTTTAATAACGGCTTTCGAGTCTGCATATACTTTTTCCCCTACTTTAATTACATCTAAATGGTTTTTTTTTCTATTCTTTGTTCTTGCTGACACACAACAAAGTCATTTAGATTAAATAAAAATATCAAGTAAACATGACATTAAGTATACACTTCATTGCTTAATATTGTCTAAAATCTCTTGCTCGTAGAATAATTTGATGTGACATCACACTACATTCTGCGTAGTGAATTGTTTTGTGTAAATACAACGTCTTGTCACGTCACAAACGTCACGAGAAGACACAACGCAAATATTTCGAACGTAAATTAAGCCATTTGTAATTAGAAACGACTCTAAATTCAATTTTTTTTAAATATTATACATCCGTTTAAGGTATTAAATCTGATTTATAGAGCGATATTTCGCATTTAAATTGTTTTATACTTAAAAACTTATGTAACTTTAGTATGATCTGTGTATTGCTCCATGAATATTTGTGTCCAAACTCTCAGAAACACGGCATATACATGAAAACAATCATTTAAATATACAGGAAACACGCACAAAGAAATTCAAAAATTGCGTACATACGCAGACACAGCCAGACACACGAACTTGCAGCTATCAAATTGTGTTCAGGACACCTTAAAATATATGTTGCAATCGACATCGATTTTTCTAACCCACAAAAACAATACTTTCTCCGCATCACTCTGTTGCATGATATTATAAAGAAAATAAAAAGGAATTTTCAATTTTCTAAACTCAAACAACTTTGTATTGTTAACAACAATATACCGATGCTGTATGTAAACACGCCTGTACATTAACTCCCTCTCTCTGCATACGAAATTATACAAATCCATTACGTTTTACGCATATTGATAAATATCGGAATTACATATTAATAGTATACACTCTCTTGGAATCTGTATCGAGCAAAAGCTTGTAAACAACACAAAGGATCAAAGGATCATCGTGAAACACGTCTATAATAGAAACGGTATGAGACAATACTGCCAAGAAATTACGGTGTTAATTACACTAAAAATAGAAATGCCAAAATATTTATATGTACTGTACATTCTAAAGCCTGATGTACAGCTTAAAGTCTTACATTACGAGGCCACACACCACGAGGGATTCACACTACGAAGATACAGCTTACTGCAACACAGAATATCACACTGCAACTCAAGGATTCACAGCCTCATAATACGAGGATACGTGTTATGGCACTATATTACGAGACCACAGCTATAGGCCTTACACTTCTAGAATCTTAAATATTCACTGTCATCTATAACAATTCAAAAAGTATGTACGAACAATTAATTGAAGGAGTAATGGAGCTATTTACACGGGCTTTAATCTAAGCTAGAAATTGTTACTGCAGTAGCATATTTTGGATTCGACATCGTAAAGAATTCGCGCTCTATCGCCATAAGAATAGCGTGTAAAGTTGGAAAAGCGTGACAGGAACTCAAATTCCGTTAACAGAATGCAATCCTAGATCCTACGTTGTTATCGGAGAAGCTTGAATGAATTTAATATATAAAAAAAAAACGAAAACTATTTCCTGAATTCGAAATATAACGCTTTCGTATAAAATGTTTTCTTCGACGAGGAAATTCGACAATAGTTTCAAATTCATAATTTCAAAATTGAAATTAACCAATAGCTGTTCGCGTAGATGTGACGTAACGAATGGCTTTTTAATCATTTGATAACGGTAGATTAGCGCCACTTAAACGTTAAAAACATTTTTATATATGATCTCTATGATAATTTAAATTTTTTTTTAAATTTAAAACATTCGATAATTTTCAAAAATTCTTTTTGATATTAAACATTTTTTTTCCTCGACGTTTTGATGGAAAAGGAAAAAAGTGATTTTATTTCACATGCCATTACAAAAAGACGGCACCTAATTTGAACTCATGCCAAACCACGTGTCCTTCCATCATTTACAGAATGGAATTTGTACGGCAGCGGTTACCGATATTTTAAGGATCAACATATGTTCATTCAGTTCAAACAATGCTTTTTTATTTTTTATTTTTTTTTAAATATTCTTTTCAATTCGTAACTTAACTAATATTTTTATACGAAGCTAATTCGTAATATATTCTTTATTTTAAAAAATAAATGCAATTACTTTTATTACTTTTATATTAAAGCATTAAAATATTTAATACATAAACAATTTAGTTACGAAAAAAAATATTCAAATTTCCAAAGAATTAATCCCATAATTCCACTAGATGGAATTCTAAAGCAGACGATTAAGAAATTAGTAATAAAAAAAAAATTGATTGCAGATTATTCCAATTTATTAATCATTTAATTTAATTAACATTAATTAAATTAAAAGTATTTATTTGTAAATAAATTAAATTAATATTTTAATTATTATTATTATTACTTTTTTTTTTTTAAATGTTAAAACATCAATCCCATAATTCCAAACGAGCGAGAGTAAAAGCAGACGACAAAACGAGCGCCATATTGAAAATTTTTTTTTTAGTTTGCATTAATTAAGAATTATTATAATATTTTCGACGCTGGAACATTTCCGAAAGCGTATAACAAGTAAGAATGATAATGATTTAGCTAGAAATTAAGAAAAAAATCGATGCAAATTTAATAACAAGTGAAATTGCTTTTAATTTAGTGTTAAACAGAATAATGCCAGAAGTAAATGAATAAATGTTGTTAAATACGGGTTAAGACAACATCGATAAAATATTATATAAGGATTAGATTAAGCTTATAAACACTTTTATCCGGATTACATTGGATTGACATAAGCAGAGGTGAGTTAAACCAATCTCCAATTTATCACATTTCTCGCCATTTTCCAATACAATTTCTCCTCCCATTGGATATATACTTCTAAACACGTCCAATTTGAAATATATTAACATAAACAAAGCTATATAATTTCCATGAAATACAAAACAATAAATATAAACCATTTATTTGATTATTATAACGTTCTACACACACACATACAACGTATAAAACAAATTACAATGATTTTAAACATGTTAAAATGTCAAATTAAATTAAATATACTACATTAAAACGTTTTGTTGAGTTAAAAATATTATAAATGAAGGAAATAAAGGTTTTAATAAGGTAGAGTTGCTATTCTAGAACTCATTATATCAGCCATTCTGTATAAACAGCTAAAGTATTTAATACTTTGCTTAGTTTTGGTTTATTGGCACAAGAGAGCAAACTATGCCAAGTAACTGATAAATTTTGACATGAAATACACTTTCCTTATTAGCAGTAAATATAAAATCATGCATTTGATAGCATTAGTGTATTAACAACATTGAAATTCTTATAAAGGTATTGGAATGATACATATACAGAACGATTGATGGTTAGTGACAAGGTCAGTTTTTTTATTAAATGTGAATAAATCATTTTGTAAAATAACCAATATATGTATCATTAAAAATAGTATAATAATCATCACAGTTTTTATAGGAATATAAATAGAAAGTTAAGCTAAAACTGTCGTATAAATAAAGCTCTGTAAAGCTTAAAATGTAACGTAATGAAGTTTAAAATTCCGCTTTAATTTTAAAAATACAAAAGATATAATTCAATTAAAAGAGTTTCGTGTTAAAAAATAAACATGATATGCCGGAATCGTTACATCACTCACAAAATTTTAATTATTTATTGACTACAAAAGAAAAACTTAACACATTTCTAAACATTGCTTTCTTGAAACATTTTTTTCACATTTACATTAATTTAAATAAAGAATAAAGTTTGTTAATTTTATTGAACGTTGTTAAACAAAACATTTTCTTTTAAATTTATAACTAAATTGTAATTAAATATATATATTCATAACACATCTCTTCATTAAAAAATTTATGAATTTATAACAACGTTAAGTAGATATTACGCAATTTTCTGTCATGTTGCAAATAACGTTAATGTTTTTTTTTCTTAATTGAAGACAGGAAAATAATTTTAATATTTAACTTTAAAGCTAAACGAATTTTTTTTAAGCGAAACGCATACATTTACATTATCTCTCTCTCATTATTTTTACATTATGTATAAGGAAACTAATTATTACCGTTTATTTATAATATGTAAAAAAAAATCATAACAAACACTTGATGAATATATAATATTAAAAAGAATCATTGTAAAATCTAAAAAAAAAAAATCTGAATAATATATAAATCCAAACACCATTGTGGTGAATCTAACCTAGAGATTAATGATTTTTACATTAAACAAAACTATGCAGTAAACACTTGATGAATTTATAAATACCTCAAATGACATTTAGACGTTTAGAAAAAAGCACGTAAAGACGGTATTTGGAGATGTGACTTTTTTCAAATATTGTTTATTCATCTACAAGACTATCAATTGATGGATGAAGCTAATTACTAACAATTTCATCTGACATTGTGGGAAATCGTTCAATGATGTCACCACTCTAAAGAAGTCTTTCACATGCAGACAGAATTTGAATAATAAATCGTACTAAGACATTTTAATTTTCAGTTTTAAAAAATATTTAAATATATATGTATATATATAAAAGGTAATACTATGTTTTTAGGTTAATCATGTGCGCTATTCTTTTATCCATTCAAATTGGATATAACTCGTATGACCCAAATTATATATCGAACTGGACTCGTTACGTATAAACGAAATAATAATAATAATAATAATATAAAATAATTTACATAAAATTTTTAATGTAATTTCTTTCCATTAATTTTCTAACGTGCTCATTAACACTTAACACCTTGCCTAATCGTTGGTCTGCTAATTCGATTTTTGAAGCACGATTTAAAAGATAAAATAAACAAATAAATAAACAATTACACTTCTTATCGTTGTTAAGGAATTAAAAAGACAGCTTATAGTTTTCAACGATAAATAATACTTACGTCATCCCATTTGACGAATTTATTACCCGATAATAGCCTTTCTGTGACGTGTATGGGTTTGAGTTGTACGACGTGAACACCAGATTTAGCCCCAGCCATATTCCAACATGTGGGGAAGGAACGGACGACTAAACAACACACTTAAACGCAAGTCTGGATGTCGACCACCTCAACTATCCCTTCTCTTCTCGAAACAGCTCCCTCTGTAGTGCATTTAATTCCCTAACTTCTCTCCATCTCCAGGAAAAATAGAAATAAAAGCATAAATATAAATATAAACGATCGATGAGATTTATTAATTAGTCATTTTCCTCGCTTTAACCTAGTTCCATTTACGTCATTTTTCTTAACGCAGTCGACTTTACGTTGCATATTTTTTTTTATTTTTTTCTCCCTGTATGACGACATTTGATGTTTATTTAGTGTGACGTCAGTGATGTTGTGTTGTCGCTCTTTTTTTTTTCTTTTCAGTCGGTTTTTTTCTGCTTGTCGACATCTCTATTTCCGCCACGTTGAAATCATTCCTCTCATCGGGATTTCGGGCGATATCCATTCTCTTAAGTAACCTGATTGCGTCTAAACAATAATATATGTGTTTAATTACACTAAATTCATTTTATTATTGTTTAAGTTGAGAAATTTAAATCTTTTTTTTTTTCGCTTCTTTCCTCCAACCAGTGTTCGTATTACATTCTTTTCTTCCCCTCTTATTTTAAATTGAAGTAAAATGGCGTCTAGTTCTGTGACGACATTCAACTTTTGTAATTAATTAATAAAATGAATTTTCTATTGTGACGTCATCGTGCAGGCTATTCTATTGTCATTTTAATTTGTAGACACAAATATATAGCTTATTTTAATGCTTTTTTTTTATTTGGATTTTAACACTTGATAGGATTTCGGTTTTGTTTTCCTGTTTGTAAATTCTTAAATTAGACACAGAAATAATTAAATAATAATTTTAATTTTCCTTAATATGTAAATTTATAATTATGAATTATTATAATACTTTAGTGTAGTTAAATATGTGAATAAAGTCGAATAGTGTGCTTAATATCTCTTGGAATATTTAAAAAAATAGATAGACTATTTTATAAATGATTAAATATTATTTGTTTTATATTAAAAGATTTAATTATTCCGTAATTTTTTGAGAAAATATTTAAAAATTAATAAGGTCTATATTAATTTTATTTAAAAACATTTATTATTAATAAATATATGAAAATCAATTTACGATATCTTTATCAAGAGATGGCGCCAATATATTTTTTATTTATTTATTTTTTGTTTTTTTTTTAAATTGAAATTAACTTGTAAGACAATATCTTAAAATCAATTATTTTATTTCCCTATTTTTCTAATTTAGAAAGTTTTGATTAATATTTAATTAATGAAATTAATTAATGACATTTAACGAGTGGCGTCATCTAGTGATCGTAAATATACACGTTTTAATGCTTTATTTTCAATGGTTTTTCATAAATAATCAATTATTATAAACAAAAGTTAAATAATTGATATTAAGTATTTTAAATCATGGAGAAAGCTTTGAATGCGATTTAATTATTCATTTTTAGTGCATTTATTGTAAATTTAGCCAATTTATATTCTTATTGTATTATTAAGAGGCATATGTTACATATTGTTATACTTAATAGATTTATTTAGGTTAATCAATAAGCTTCTATTGCATAATAACATCGATCCATACGCTATATTGGGCAGCTCAATATCTGTGTTCGATATTTCGAGAGATTAAATAACACGTGTTGTTCTAAATTATATTTTGTATACGAAAATTAAAGCTTCATCCGTGTTTTGCTCATAAAACCTATACGAATTCAAATTTTAATGCTTGGCACGTGCAACAGATGGCAGCAGCCGTCTACATTGTTTTTTTTTTATTGTTGCGTCATAGTTAATACGGTTTTTTTTAAAATAGCGCAATTTACGTAATCACGTGATTATACAATTTCGTTATAAGAATATTCTTAAAAAAAAAAAAATAATAATAATAATAATCTTTGAGCTTACAATGCCTTAAATATATATAATAATAATAAAGTTTATTTTAATTATCATTAATTGTTAAAATTTATCGGGAGAATAACGACTTAATTAAATTGTTAAATAAATTCGAACAAAAGTAATTTTTTTTAATTCACGTTTTTACCGCACGGCGTCGCTCCAGTTTGAGGAAGCCAATATGGCGCTGCCCGTAGTAAGCAAGATGAAATTGTTTTGTAGTTTAAATAAAATTGGAATGCGTTTCCTTTCCACTTCTAATGCTTTACGATTAAAAGAGAGTAAGTAGATGCTAAATTTCACTCTAATTATTCGATATATCAGTCGATTTTAGCTGGTTAAGCTAGTTTAATTGACATGCCGAAGTGTCTTCCGGCTACGTACCAAAGCGTTAGTTAACAATTCGCAATGTTTTTTAAATATTACAGTTGTACATACAGAACAGGAAAACATGACAGTAATCGAAGCAGTAAAAGTAAAATCGCCGAGAGAAGGTAAAGTTTTGAAGGCCATGACCGATTCCAAAGCGTGCCCATTATGTAAATTAGGATTAAAAAATATCAAGCATACAGTAAGTAATGAAATATTTACGTTGATAACGTTACTCGGATGATCGGAATCGTAAAAAAATATTCTTTAAATTACGTAAGGATGTGTTGATCTTGAGCCAATTCATTGCGTCGGACGGATCCGTACTTCCACCTAAAGTGACAGGATTATGCGGGCGACAGCATCGAAAAATTTGCATTCTAGTCAACCAGGCGCAGAAAGCAGGTTGGTAACGTTTCAGAATTAGGTAATTTCCAGGAATAGCTAATTAAATAAATGCGATTTTATTTGCAGGTCTCATGCCGACACCCGTTGTAGAATCGAAAGAACCGTGGGAATTAAATAACATTTACTTCAAAACTGCTCTTTAATTAATATTTTTAGCCCTTTATTATTGTAATTTGTTGTTTGTACATTAAATTATTTACCTTATTTTATTTCATTCTTCGAGTTTGTTGATTTTTTGGATTATATTTGTTTTATATTACTTCCATGTGTAGAGTTTCTTTTGATTATTAACATTTAGAGAAGTAATTTTCAGTAAGGTCAAAGCTGATGTCATAATTGTTTCCACAGACCCAGTCTCCATAAATAGCCTAGCCCAGGATTTCCGAACAGGGTATTGACCCTTTAGGGATCAATACAACTTTGCAAATATAAAAACTATTTAACAATATTAAAATTATGTTAAAAGGCTATAGAATATATACTAATATAATATTGAAGGGGATCAAAGGTTGGGAACCCTTGGACTAGCCCAATGGTATTTGGAGTGGCAGTTTTCAGTTTCAAGAAAACACTACATGATGGCATGTAATGTTTCAAAAGAACATATTATTATATTAACTGTTATACCATTATAGTATATACTAGTCTAAACACACATACATTGAGTTGATTCAAATGTAATTGGCTCCTAAAATAAAAAAAAATTGCTGGTCCACCATCTCTGATTCAAGCACCAGTTTATCCTAAGAATGGCTTAAATCATCCTCTACATCAGCTAATCTTTTTCTTTGGCTTATTGTTCACATAAACCACGTCGTAGTTTTGAATTGTGGTTTGGATCCAACTACGTGTTTGAAAATTCCATTGAGGTGAATGTAATGTTTTAACATTGAAACCAAGATAAGAGGTTTCTGAAAGAAACAACACAGATCAGTTTTATTTTTATTTATTGTGCTAAAAGTTTCATTTTCAGATCTGATCAACAATTTTCTGCACCCATAAAAACATGATTATATATATATATTTTTTTTTTACATGCTAGAATTACTAAAAAACGTTTTGATTTCTGTTATGTTAACCCATTCGCTTACCCATCCGTTCTGCAATTTCTGGTCTCGTCTCTTCGGACGTTTAGAGGTGCTTGTGGTTTAGGTGGAAATTAAAAAATATATATGTATATACAGTCATGCATTGTTTCGAGTTTCTTTCTGGCAGATAAACATAAGATAAATTGGCAAAATGAAGGTGTGATGACTTTTTTTAAAAGTTTTGAACTTAGCACGGTAAGCAGATGGGTTAAGATACAATTATCAATTTTTAATTATTACATTAGAAAAAGGTAGTTTTGTAAATTATAATAAAAACTGCAAAAAATATTTTGACATTTGCTTGCAAAAATTTATTTATATTTTTAAAATAATTTTTAAAAAGAAATAGAAATATATTTAACACATATCAAAAGCTTTTTTTTTTCCTCGTTGGAAATATTAAAAATGTACTCGTTAACCCATTACAAAGTATTTATATTTAGAACTTTGAAAATTTGGCAGTGGGTTTTTATATTCTTTGCCTCATTTCGTATTTGATATAAAAAAAAATTTAAGGTGGAACAGAAAGAATAGCTTTCGATAACATGCTTGAGTATCTAAAGTATAAAAATTTAAAACGGCAGAAGCGGTTTAGTAAATTTACTCATGATCAAATCCGATTGTACTTCACGCTGCTAGCAGCTAAAACGGTTAATTTATTAATAAATATTTTTTTTTTTTTTTTGTGGGAGAGAAACAAAAGTCATTTGCATTTGGCGTCTAAGGCAAGAACTACTTGCATTCGATTACGAGAACATATTGCAATAAATACTGTCTGTACTGTGCGTAGTTGTTTCAACATCAATATTCTATTGCAATCATTGTCTAGTAAACCAGCACTAAAGCAATTGCTATCTTCTATAATCTATCATGTGAATATTTTAATAAGTCAGTTATGCACTAAAATTTTACAAACATCACTAAATTGTTTTAAATTTAATTCGTGCAATTGCCAGTTTCAGAGCATGTTCAAAATGGCACAAAAGTGGGGGAAAATGTGTACCGAATCAATCTTTAAAGTATGAAAAGTTTAAAAACAATACTTAAAAGCCTTTATGAAGATCTTCATTCTAAGTTCTGCTTACTGACAAGCGCGCCAATAAACAAAACTTTTCGAATCACCGGATGTTCTAAATTAACGAATCTAACAAATTCAGAATACATACCCAAACCATTATACATCTAATGATTATTAACACAATACCAAATTTTGGCCTCAAATATTTTTTGGGGGGATTTTTTTTTCTTTTTTTCAATAAAAACGACTAGGTAGAAATATTGCTACTCTAGCATGGAAATTTCCTATTTCAGATATTCTGATTTGTTGGTTTTTTTTGTTTAAACCTATGAGAATTTCACTTACAAACATGCAAAATGATATGTGAAATACATGAACATATACAGTGCATCCCTGAACGAGAACTAAAAACAGAAATGGCTTTATGCTGCTGTCGACTTGGATCGATTGGGTAGTTTTCCAAATTTCTTCATTCACAGAGTCTTGGCTCTTTGTAATAATTCAGCAATGAATTTCTGTAAAAATAAAATAACAAAGTATTAAGATTTAATTAGCTACTCAAAGAATTTATTACAGCAACTATTTTAAAAATTGGTCATGTAATTTGTATTCTTAAGTAATACAAAGTGCAATTTAGTGCTATAATCAGAAGAAAAGATTTAGCGGTAATGTACTCATAAATGGAATATTGCAAAACCAAATTGCTTTGAAAGACAGAATTTAAATAAATTATGGATGATGATAGTGAATCACTAATTTTAAAGCAAAATTGTCAAGAGCAATAAAAATTCAAGTGTAACTCAATATGGAAACAGAATTTCAATGTGAAATTAACTTGATTAGTATGATAAAGACACAACATATTGTGTATTGTTAAACATACTGAATGTTAGTAGAATTAGATTTATTTGACAAGTCAGTAATTCTCTTGTTGCTATTTATCATCATATTGCTATTTACAATGACTGAAACCTCTCATTTACTATAAAATTTATTTTAAAAACAGTTTTTATCATTGGACTTTAAAGCTTACAGATTATAAATCTTGTAAAGTAAATATTGTTTTCATTCATATAATTTCTATTAAATAAATAACATTAATATAATATATTGAAAATAATTTTATAATACAATTATCAGCTCAAATATCACTTAATAAGGTATAAATGTAAAATAATAAACAAAAAATTGAATCTAAAAATAGCATTTTGACTAATTATTATTAATCATGCTAGCTAATTAAAAATATCTTAACAACATAAATAAAATGCAGCATGTAGTCAACACATGCAACTATGCTTCTTGCATAATTAAAAAAAAAATGTCCACTTGCTTGCCTAAATGTATTTTGTACATTTTTAATAGATCATATTTATAATTTACTTATGATATATTTTAAAAAAACTTTAAATAAATGAATTATTATTTACAAAGTTGATAAATTTAAAAAGGAATTTAAATGTGCCAACACCAGTTATTTTTAAATAGAAGTATGTTGCCAAAAACGTGGATTTACATAATGGTTTTTTTTTTAAGCTTTTCATAAAATATTTTCTATTATTTTGCTCTCTTTTCTACTAAAATTGTAAATATTATTTGCATATGAATATGAATATTGTAAAATGCTTCCAAGTCTGAAAATACAACATTCTTAACAGCAGTATTGTTGCCAATATGAAAGTGGATACATTTTCATTGTGAACTAACACATCCAAGAATGATTCGCATGAATAAATTCGGCAAAGATACACATTTTTAGCCTTAAGTTGACTTACATGTGCAAAAATAATAAAATTTTTACAAATCTTAATAATAACAAATTTATCGTGATATAAATTGGAAAATTGAATAATAAAGAAAAAATTCAGTTGCGCACTTAGATTTAAAAAAAAATCATAAAACATTAATTGATATGTTTCATGTGTGTGTCACAATGCCAAGAGGAAAGAACATTGTCTTTTGGAAATAATGAAGATGTGCTTCATTAAATCTTGTAACAATGCCATATCGGAGACTAGATTATACGTTAACAAAGTAGTAGTAGTCAAAAGTATACTTGAAGATATTGAATATGTCAATGACATGCATTTGAAGCTGTTCATGAAACAGATGATATCAAGCGTGTTAAAATTAATAGAAGAATTATGTATGAGGAACAAAAGACAATGTAATGTATAACCGATGCAGAACAAAGAATAGGTGAAAGTCAAGCAAAATCTTTTTTCTTTTTGGAATGAACACCTTGAGAAGAGGAAAACTATTCAATTCCACAAATGAAAAAGTTTTATTTAATTTTCTTCTTTTACTATTTTTGTAATGAAAATATTCTTTTAATTACATATGATATAGTATTTTAAAGTGATAAGGAAGAAGAAAGAATGATAATGAAAGTGAAAAAAGAACAGTATAAGAATAAAAAGAGAACATGATAAAATGTAATCAAGGAAATATATTTTTAGATATTGTTTTTTTATTGTATTTATTCAGGTAATGATATTTTATGTATATGTATGCAATTAATAGGAACAGAATCTTTGTCATAATTTCAAGTATATTACATATTTAATATTTCAAATGGCAATGTTGGAAAATCTTTTCAAAGTAGCATAAAATCATCTACTGGTTTAAATAATCCAATTTCAAGAAAATTCTTTAAAAAGGTTGCATTTTTATAAGCATATAATCTGTCTGGAGTTTTGCCAGGAAGCATGAATGGTCAAAAATTGCTGCAGTAGACTGACTGCATTTTATTTGAAAGTTTTAACAATAACTATAAAATGTCATACCTCAATAACTTCGGCTGGTTGCTTGGCACCTTCTAATTTAGTCTATTAGAAGAAAGAAAAATAAAATGAGTACTTTATCCAATAAGTACTTCTAAATGATTTTGATAATGCTCTGACTTACTCGTAACCAATCTCTTCTTTGAGAGTCACCCTCCAGATCCAATAATTCGTCTAGATCTATTTCTACATCATATGTTTGTGCATCATCCTACAATTTAATTAAAACATTACTATGAAAAGTAAGGAATGTTAATAAAAATTTGAAGGTAGACATTCAAAAATAAACTGAAAATTCAAAATGACGATGATAAATAAAAAAATAATTGCTGTCGTTAAGTAAATTTAAGTTTAAAACATTTCAATCGTAAAATATATATTTTTCAGAGTTAATTTAGAATATTGCATTTTAAAATACAATTAGGGATCTTTTTGTTACGTTTACAATTAGATGATCGATTCGGAAGAAAGAATCATCGGTTTAAATTTTGAGAACTTTTGCACCTGGGGTTATGATTCACTCACACAATGCATCTAACATCTCATTTAATCAGGTTATTACAAGTTCAGGGTGAGCTTCATAATAGAAAGCTACAAATCTGTATAATCGTCCATACCCCCAGGTGTGCAAATGATTAGTTTCTCGGGTATGAATGCTTTTCATTTTAGAATACTGGCAAAATTTTATGTAATTAAATTGTTTTAATTACTTTGTAATTCTTACCCTGCATCCATAGAGCAGCTGAAGCTGTTCGTACATCCACATTTCGACGCGAAGTCTCTTTCTTATTAAGCTCATCTGGTGCTGTCCATACTTGGCGGTTAAGTATTTTTTCTTTCTCTCGTGCACGTCTTCAGGGTCCGTGTCGAAGTTCACGTGAAGTACAGATTTGGAGGGAATGTGATCCGCTTGCATCGTTTTTATTGCTGAGGCTGTCGATTCTGTGTTATAAGTAGGGGGCAGACTACACTCCATACTTAGTACCTAGTGCACATTAAGTATGATTCTGAAACAAAAAATAAAAAATCATAACTGTTTTGGAAATAAATCAACACGGTGGTGAATGGGAACATAATGTGCAAAAAATGTAAATTATTTTATCGAAATTCATTTTTGCAACTCGACTGAAACTTGTTAGAGACTTATTATCTCTTTTTCTCCAGTTGTCAACATTTTATTAAATATTCATTCAAATTTTAGAAATTCCTGCAGCTGACAATACATTTACAGAACAATTTCTCTGGTTAGCTTTCACATCATTTTGAGTAACTTTTTTCTATTGTACAATATATTGTGTAAGAGATGAGAAAATGAGATTTTGCCCAGAGATAATAACTCTAACCATATTTATCAAAGTAAAGGAATTGCTTCTGATTGCTTTATTGTTCTATTCGAAATCATTCATATCATAATTAAGTTTCATTTGACATTTATTTCCACTTACCCCCGTAATGACTGTTTAACTATTGAGAAAATAAGAACAGAATAAAATTATTTATAATCAAGTCTTTACGTCAAGTTTGCTACTTAATATAACAATAAAACTTTAAATTTTAATTTGAATATTTTGAGTAAATACAATTAATTCTTTAACCTTAACAGACATAAACAAATTAAGATTAACATTAATTGTAATTTGTTTACATTTTAGATTCTTAGAAATCTGTTCTTTGTATTATTAAGTTTCATTTAAAAATAGCTATAAAATTATTTTAAAATTTAATTTGTAAAGAAAATTGATATTTTTGCAATGTTGAAAAATTAATTTACACAAACTCTGATTCAATTTTCAAAAACAATAAAACAAACAAGCTTTCCGATCAAAGATTTTACATAATTAAGTTAAAGAGCAAATAAAAAAATAAGCCAATTATTTAAATAGAAAAAAGCATTAATTTGTCTCATGTCAATGACACAAAAATGTCAATGCATATTTTCAATTTGTTAAAATTCCCATCCCATGTATTTAATTTGACATGTAATGGGTGTTTGACAGATAAAAATTTCATTCTTTTGACAATCTCGGAGTTATTTTAATCTAAAAGATAATCTAGAGAAAGTAATAGAACTGCAGCTGAAGTGTCTCAATGGGCATGCCAGACAGAAGTAGATAATCCTGTTATAAAATTCCGACAGTTAATTCACAGTAGGTCCTACGAAACAGACTGCCAATCGACGTTCGGGCACCGTCAAATGCTTGCGACGATTACTCACACTATTAAAATTTGTCAATCTCTGCCGAGTCATACCGGCTAAACAATAAAATATGACTTAATATACTATGCTTCTATGGATTTCTAGTTCAGCTTACTATTATAATTCTATTACCAAAGAAACTTTATTAAATTAGCTTTTGTTGGTTTGAATAAGTCATTTCTAAATCAAAAAAGCACCCATTAAGTTTATTTCTAACAAGTTAGAATTTCATGGTTCGTATCCTTACATTTTGACACAAGAGAATACAAAGCATTCCGTCATAAATTTTACCCTGTCGCTATAAAATTTATTATTGAAATCTCAATGTTTAATAGTGAAGATAAGATAAAATATGTATTGCCTAAGTATGCATTAAACAATATTAGTCATTAAAAATAAAACAGCTTTTATCATATTAAATTTCAAGCGTTATTCATGATCAATGGTAGTAGACATAACTGTAGAGTATTTATTTACAGTATCAAAGTCCAAGTTACTCAGAAGGCACCATATCTATAAAACTTCCTTCCTGCTTTAAAACAATTTAATAACAATTTTTATTGACGTTTTCTTAATTATATTTAGGAATTATAATATTTATAAACATACCTATTCATCTTTAGAATTTTAATTTGTCAGAAAATTTATTTTTATAAACTTATAAAACATATAAAAAAATTGATTTTAGAATTGTAAATAATTGATTATTGTGATTTTTAAAAATGAATGTAAAAAGCCTATATTATTCTTTACTTTAATCAATAAACATAATAATATATTGTTAATCTGATCATTACAAAATACTTCACATACGTGATAATCTAAACATGATTCTGCATTTTAAAAATCTATTGTAAGCTCGAAATTAATGCTAAAAATCATTCTCACATAAACTAATTACTAGAATTTAGCTATTTATTTCTATTCGCGAAAGACTACGTTCGACAATACACTTCTGTATTCGAAAATGAATATAAAGAGAATCTTTCTGTTTAAAAAAAAAAATATTAATTCTATCATATTTATTCCAGCATACATTTTAACAACAATCAATCATATAATAAAGGAGTTAATAAAAACAATTATTATAATCTAAATTAAACTAACCATTGTAAACTATATATATATACAGTCGACCCTCTATAACACTGTTGATTATTCTGTTTTATATGANGACGATAACATGTGACCGTAAACTCGCTTTATTGTTGTCTGTTATTGAATATATTTATGCGTTGTCTGTGAATTATATACATGTACAATACGAGATGTTTAGTTTGTTTCTAAATTTCGCTGTTTGAAATTTGTGTATGGGTTTGTTTGACGTTGGAATATTCGTGGGAAAGCATCACTAGGTTTAAAAATATCTTTGTAATGAGCTCGATTGTTTAGTCGGGAAGGTTATCCGAGTTCACATCTTACGACAGTCACAGGCCATTGAGCGATTGTCGATTGTAATAAGTATCCATTGTACTGTACGGTGACTCTGTGACTGATTTTTCAGTTTAGCCATCTTTCTTATAAGTTTTTCTTGTATCAATTATTTATAGTACATCGGTAATTCCACTCGATTTAGATCGTTATCTTTTCTTATTCGTTCGGATCGATCGTTTATACGATAATAAAATTACAAATTTTATTTTTTTATATATCGTATAAAATAAACCCGTTCGTTTTTCCTGCTAATTTTCTTAGAAAATTTCGCTTTGTTAAATCGGTTTTTATTGATTTACGATCGCGTTGAAATTGTTCCCGCATGGTTTCGAGATAGAGCAATTATAATATAAAAATAAAATAAAAGCTTTTACTTTACTTTATATATATATATATATATATATTTTTTTTTTTTTTTAAACTAGATTATATATACATCATTTAATTCTGGTGTAAATTAATCTCCCCCCTTGTAACAAATATTTCTGACGTCAGATATAAACTATAAACAGGAATTAAATTCAACAACATAGATTTACTTGTGTTACAATTTTAACTAAAGCATTTAATTAATTAAAAAAATCTTTTATATTACACAATTATGTCGAATTTCATTCCTATTTACAGTGAACATCATCGCCAACAATATCAGAAACTGAACGTGTATCATCAATTTCACTCATCATCATCATCATCAATGTCAGAAACAAGCAGCGAATGGATATTTTTAAAGATTATAAATTGGTTTATATTAAAATTCCAACTATGTATACGTGGAATTCAATTCCTAATTTTTTTTTTTTTTTGGAAGTGGTGAAGGGTGGGTCGCAACAACCTCCTCTTTTTTCAAGAGTGGAATTAATAGGAATACTTGGAACAAAACCGGTTGTTTACTTAGATTTAAAAATAAAATATCCATTCGCTTATTGTTTTTTTATTTAAAATTGTTCACTTTCTTTAACACGGACTTACCTGTTCTTTTGGAATTTTTTTTTTTCTCTCTCTCTCTCTCTTCCTTACTTTCCGTTTTCTGTGTTGAAAAAATTAATTCCGAACAAAAGACGACGTTAACCCTAGTTGTGATGTCACACACGGAACGTCGCCAGTTCGATTGTTTTAAGTATACACCATTCGGATAGCTTTTCTTTCGCAACTTACGACAGTTTTCTACGCTTAAATGTATTTGATTGTTTTATAGAAAAAAAAAAACGTTTAGGAGAGTAGAAATTCCGATCTTTTCCTCCTCATTCGTCTGCCCTGAAACGATCGACTGAAAAGATGCAGACGATCGCGCCTGCGCCCTACGCCGATCGATGATCGGGTTTGCTGACGTTTCGGTGACGTAAAAAATGGCGGCCGAAACGATTAAACTTTTTCCAGTTTTTTTTTTTTTTTGTTTATTTTTTTTTTTCACGGCCGAAAGTTAATAATAACACGATCGTCCGTATCATTATTTATAAGCAAATTTTGATCCAGTTCGTGTTTTTATTTTTTTTTTTTTACTTTTAGTTGCTGCGGGAACTAGTTGTGGCGGTTTGAAAAGTGGTGGGCATTACCACAATGGCGTCGTCTACTTTTAGAACATGGCTTTTTTTTTTGTTTTGTTTGTTTGTTTCTAAATTTCGCTGTTTGAAATTTGTGTATGGGTTTGTTTGACGTTGGAATATTCGTGGGAAAGCATCACTAGGTTTAAAAATATCTTTGTAATGAGCTCGATTGTTTAGTCGGGAAGGTTATCCGAGTTCACATCTTACGACAGTCACAGGCCATTGAGCGATTGTCGATTGTAATAAGTATCCATTGTACTGTACGGTGACTCTGTGACTGATTTTTCAGTTTAGCCATCTTTCTTATAAGTTTTTCTTGTATCAATTATTTATAGTACATCGGTAATTCCACTCGATTTAGATCGTTATCTTTTCTTATTCGTTCGGATCGATCGTTTATACGATAATAAAATTACAAATTTTATTTTTTTATATATCGTATAAAATAAACCCGTTCGTTTTTCCTGCTAATTTTCTTAGAAAATTTCGCTTTGTTAAATCGGTTTTTATTGATTTACGATCGCGTTGAAATTGTTCCCGCATGGTTTCGAGATAGAGCAATTATAATATAAAAATAAAATAAAAGCTTTTACTTTACTTTATATATATATATATATATATGGTAATTGGCCTATCTTGGGATTATTTGTATGATAATTTCATTTTAATTGCCACGTCAGTGTATTGAATTGTGAAAGAAGAATTAAGCATTCGGTAACACGAGATTAAGTGTTTTAATGGTAGTAATTTCGTGGTGAATTCGGTGCTTAATTCCGTATTTTTTTGTTTTAAATGCGGGATTAGTGAATAAATTCGTGTACGAATTAAAATTTGGAAATTATGATTAGCAACTTACCCGTATTCATTAAGCTTTGATTTTCATTTTCGGGTGCAAAGTTCGTGACGTAATAGATAAAAGTTCGTGTTTTTTTGGCGCTGAAAGTCGAGATTAACTGGAAATTTATCTAGAATAAACAACAGGTTAAAAGTTGGAATTAGAAATTTTTAAAATCAAGGTTAGATGCTTTAATAATAAATTCCTGCCGCATCAATTTTTCCTTTTAATTCTTATTTAAATTTACAATGTAACCAGCAAGATTGATTGAAATTTTTTTTTTCGTGTTTCGTTGAATCGGGATTAACAACAAATTTAATTTCGAAAAATACGTAATCTAAATGTTAAAAAGAGTAATCAAAGATAAATACTTTAATTAAAAATACTTTTGATTCTTTCTTAAATTTCTGTATAAAATTAATGGAATTCATTTAATGAGCGAAAGATAGGGCAAAATTTCAATGCATTTTATGAAAATACCAAGTTTGTTCCATGCTTAATTTTAAGGATTAAAAAATATATATATACATATTATTTTCTAAATTTCATAGGCTTTAATATTATAAAAACGATAGTATAATTTATCTGTCGATTATGTGCAGTGCGCATACAAAAACAGAGCCTAAAACATATGTACTCAGGCTGTAATTAAGGTCATAAATGTGGAAACCATTCCCATAAAAATTTAAGAATAAAATCAGTAAAATAAACTGAATTTATACCAATTAACGAAAAATTTTTCACATTATTATCAAGCTTTTTATATAAGAGATTGTTAAATTTTAAGGACCACTCTGTATTCAAATAAACATGCCAGCACTCCTTCTGTCTGGACATGTATATAAATGATCATAAATCCACATCCAAAATAAGAAATGCCCGAAATGAGATTCGAACCTACAACCTGACTTACAAGAAACAACGCATTTGGCGTCATGTTAACAAAAAAATCTAATTGTTTGGGTAGAAAAAACAGGACGGAGTTCAGATGTTTTCTGTTATGTTTTGAATAATTGGAACTGAATGTGACGTAATATCAAATAGCGCTTATTCTGTATATGACGCGTGAACGTGGGCACATTTGTTCTTCGAAAAAAAAATAATAATAATAATAATAATAGATACAGCTGTATTGCTGTGTTAGATTAGTCGTAAAATTTATATTCTTTCGAAAACATTGTTTCGCTATTGTATGAAATAGCTATAATAATCACAAATTTATGGCACAGAATACAATAAAAAGTATCATAAAAAAATATATCGAATCTTCTATAAATTGCATAGCATGAGAAATATGTTAAAATAAACCAAGCATTATTACTTACAAACATTAACTATTTTTAAACAGTAATTAATTTGATATACCTTAAACTTTGCTGCGGATATTAAAACGAATACCAGAACTGTATATTACTGTAATCAATTAATACAAGTAAACGTTTTAACGACTTTATAAACAATAGATAAATCAATACAAAAGGGTACAGTACACAAGTAAAGAATGCATGGTCATTAAGTAAATACGAGTGTAAAACTTGCTTTTACAAGTCGTAGTAATTTGACCGTGACCTATATTAATATTGGCAAAGAAAGTATCAATATATGTCTTCAGCCTACTTTACTGCATAGCAATGAAGGACGATAACATGTGACCGTAAACTCGCTTTATTGTTGTCTGTTATTGAATATATTTATGCGTTGTCTGTGAATTATATACATGTACAATACGAGATGTTTAAACTTATATAAAAATTGAACTAGATTTAAATCTTAGAAGATTACTAAATAGCTTGGCATTTGGCATGTTTCAACAGCTGTTAACATTTAAAATTAATGTAGTATAGAAGGAAAGAGATGATATCATAACCCTTTTCCCCTTTAAGAAAACTGGAATAAAAGATTAACACAATTTTCTCACTTGGTCGGACATTGTATGTAGTTCACTTCCTTCTTACAAAATCTATTCTCTTTTGTAAGTATTCCTATTATCATCTATTTAATTTCACGATTTTATAATTAAAAGGGACAATTCAAGGTCGTTACTTCCACTTGCGCCTGATTTTTTTTTCTCTCTTAAATTTCTTTTTTTAGTAAGTAGATTAATGTAACTTATTAGAGTGAAAAACCCCGTTGTAAGGTTATTATTATTATTATTAAGGCCATAATTTTATATAAATTGACAGGCGCCTATATTGTGTAACTAAATGCACTTAATATCGCAATTTAAGTATTTTAAAAATAAATAAGGTTGTATTAACGTGATTTAAAACTATATTAGCGGAATTCTGTCGTACGAAAAAAAAAAACTAACGCTAATTTTATAGATCTAATGGCAATACCCCGATTGTAATTTATGTAAAGATAATAGTGTAGGATGGATGAGATAATAAATATAATGTATGAGTTTTAATATATGCGTAGAGTCTGTTTCCTTATTAAGTAAGTTTATGCTACAGTAGATGTGGTTCTACAAGTTACTGTAGGATATAGATCTGCAGGAGATAGGGTATGAAGGATGTAAAAAATTATATTATCAGTTATCTATAATAAGTTATAATCATTTCAAAATTATAATTTATCTTTTTACTTTTCTAACAGAGAAGAAAATAAACGATTTACAAACTTTGAAGACGTTTATGTATGTATAATTATTTTATAGCATGTATATAGCATCCTAAACAGCATACAAATTAGTGTTTAGAAAAAAAAACCAAGTATGAAACATGGAAAACTCTTAATACACAATCTAGTATAAATTAAATACGGATTAAGTAACTGTAATTGATTTAAAATTAAATGTAAGTTTTACACTATTCCAAGCTCTATTTCTTTCTTACACCAGAAAACTTCAAGCATGTCCACTTCACTGAAATTCTCTACTTATTGTTTATCTAACATCCCCATTCTTTTTGCATCATAAACTTTACATATGTCCCCGCTTCCTATCAAAAACTTTTTCCAAACTGTTGTCGAGAGATAAAGCTTGAACATTACCACACAGGATAGCTTGTATAATACATATTCCTATTGTTATAATCCATCAAGTTAAAGACCTTTAGAATATATCATATCTAATTTAAAGAAATAAAAAAAAATACATAACATCTGGTACCCAAACTGTTACTAAAACAAATAACTTTTCTTATCGGTTGTTTAATTATAGAATTTTTCCTAAACAATATGCCGTGTATATTTAAAATAGTAACGTTTTTGTCGTTGAGTGATTAGATAGGGTCATGTGTTTCAGCTAGTAACACTCTTTGTAATTCGATATTACTTTATGTAAAAATGAAACAAAGAAAAAAAGAAAACCTCGATTATAGTTACTTAATCTTTTATAAATATTTCGACAAAATTCAACTGAAACAACCGACCTCAAGAAGGATTTAAAAAAAAAAAAAATCCATTTTAAATATGTTCAATGCGATCACATAAGGAAACGGATGTTTCAGAATAGATTTTTTTAAAAATGTTTTTAATGCAACAATCCACATCCGGAATTACATTATAAGGGTTATTTTTTTGTATCCGTTTTGACTTTTTAAGATTATCAATGATGCAATTCTGATTCTTGACTTTCGTGTCAAAACATTATCCTACAGTAACAACCGACCTCAAGAAGGATTTAAAAAAAAAAAAAAATCCATTTTAAATATGTTCAATGCGATCACATAAGGAAACGGATGTTTCAGAATAGATTTTTTTAAAAATGTTTTTAATGCAACAATCCACATCCGGAATTACATTATAAGGGTTATTTTTTNAATAATAATATTATTATTATTATTATCGAATAAATTAAAATAAAAGAGAGAATTGTTTTCTTGAGGGTATGGAACTGTCTCGTGTGTTTCATTCTTTGTTTAGTTAAAGAACGTACGTACATAAATATCGGTAATACTAGAAAGAGTGAACTGACGCTGCTAATCCTTCTAAGTAAAACATATTTCTTAATTAACTCTTCGCTTTTTTGTAAAAGTCGCAAATCGCCAACAAATTCACATTTTACACTGCTCTCCCTTCTCGTATAACTTAATATATCACTTCAGCTGCTTGCTAACATAACCACCCCGGTTTTTCGCTATCGTAAATCACTTTTTCCTTCATCTATAACTTATTACCAATTATAAAAAATAAAAAAACAGTAAAAATGCATTAAAAAATCTGATAACTACATTTTTCTTTTTGTTCGAGTTATCGATCACGATCGATCATCATCGCCCATTCCTATTGTTAAAGTAAAAAATATGTATATATATATATATTTCGAACACTGGAAATGAAGAACGACCTTGGTTTTAGTTGACCCAATTATAAATTTTCTGCCGCCTACTTCGTGTTATTCGACCAATTATTCCTCAATGTAGCGAGTTATTCTTTGTTATATCGTATTCTATTTCCTAAAATAAGACGGTAATAAATTTTACTTTTCGGTTTCCTTGAAAATGTTCGTTCGAGCGGGGACAACTCGGTAATTTCATGGTTATAAATGCTAAATTGATACAGTTAAATTGATTTAACACCTGTAAAATTTATCGCATTTAATTAATTAATGTATTTATATAACTTATCTGTTAAGTATTATGTTAATAACATAAAAAATTAAAATATTTCTTTGTAATAGCGATCGTTAATGTATCCTACTAGCCCTTCTATAGGCTATCTAGGTGTATACGTCTGCACTGGTTGTAGAGTGGCTCCAAAATCGTCTTGAACAAAGTTCCCTTCGCATAATTTCCTATCAAATCTCATCCTTTATTTCTAGTTCTATTTGTTAGTTTCATCATAAGTGAGAAATTCTAGCTTACTTGTAAACTAAAGAAAATTCTTAGACTACACATTTTATTTATTCGTCTTCCCATTTCTTAATTCATAAATACATTTGTATTGTATGATTTCTTGAGATTAAAACAGGCAAAATTAATGGATATTAGCGTGGATAACAGATATAATTCCCTGATATTAATAATAACCAAAATATATTTCTGTTTTAATTTATTTTAATTACATTTC
Organism: Centruroides sculpturatus; assembly: GCF_000671375.1. Lineage (NCBI taxonomy): Eukaryota > Metazoa > Arthropoda > Arachnida > Scorpiones > Buthidae > Centruroides > Centruroides sculpturatus. The sequence goes on along the minus strand of NW_019384958.1, from coordinate 152,160 downwards.
AAGTATTCGAATTAAATTGAATTAAAGCATTAATTAAACTAATATTATTACAGATAAGGATGAATTATTATTATTATTATTATTATTATCGAATAAATTAAAATAAAAGAGAGAATTGTTTTCTTGAGGGTATGGAACTGTCTCGTGTGTTTCATTCTTTGTTTAGTTAAAGAACGTACGTACATAAATATCGGTAATACTAGAAAGAGTGAACTGACGCTGCTAATCCTTCTAAGTAAAACATATTTCTTAATTAACTCTTCGCTTTTTTGTAAAAGTCGCAAATCGCCAACAAATTCACATTTTACACTGCTCTCCCTTCTCGTATAACTTAATATATCACTTCAGCTGCTTGCTAACATAACCACCCCGGTTTTTCGCTATCGTAAATCACTTTTTCCTTCATCTATAACTTATTACCAATTATAAAAAATAAAAAAACAGTAAAAATGCATTAAAAAATCTGATAACTACATTTTTCTTTTTGTTCGAGTTATCGATCACGATCGATCATCATCGCCCATTCCTATTGTTAAAGTAAAAAATATGTATATATATATATATTTCGAACACTGGAAATGAAGAACGACCTTGGTTTTAGTTGACCCAATTATAAATTTTCTGCCGCCTACTTCGTGTTATTCGACCAATTATTCCTCAATGTAGCGAGTTATTCTTTGTTATATCGTATTCTATTTCCTAAAATAAGACGGTAATAAATTTTACTTTTCGGTTTCCTTGAAAATGTTCGTTCGAGCGGGGACAACTCGGTAATTTCATGGTTATAAATGCTAAATTGATACAGTTAAATTGATTTAACACCTGTAAAATTTATCGCATTTAATTAATTAATGTATTTATATAACTTATCTGTTAAGTATTATGTTAATAACATAAAAAATTAAAATATTTCTTTGTAATAGCGATCGTTAATGTATCCTACTAGCCCTTCTATAGGCTATCTAGGTGTATACGTCTGCACTGGTTGTAGAGTGGCTCCAAAATCGTCTTGAACAAAGTTCCCTTCGCATAATTTCCTATCAAATCTCATCCTTTATTTTTCTAGTTCTATTTGTTAGTTTCAGCATAAGTGAGAAATTCTAGCTTACTTGTAAACTAAAGAAAATTCTTAGACCACACATTTTATTTATTCGTCTTCCCATTTCTTAATTCATAAATACATTTGTATTGTATGATTTCTTGAGATTAAAACAGGCAAAATTAATGGATATTAGCGTGGATAACAGATATAATTCCCTGATATTAATAATAACCAAAATATATTTCTGTTTTAATTTATTTTAATTACATTTCAAGTATTCGAATTAAATTGAATTAAGGCATTAATTAAACTAATATTATTACAGATAAGGATGAATTATTATTATTATTATTATTATCTTAATAATAAGCTAAACGTCTCTAAATAATTTATATATTTTTAAACATAATTAAACTAACAATATTCTTGAAAATTCGAAAATACTACCAATCCAAATTTTCTGCTTGTTAGATATATTTAAAGGGATATTTGAAGGGATTTAAAGACTCTCTTCGGGTGTAAGCACACTAAAAGGATTTAAGATGAAGGATAAAGGGATTTATACGGTCTTACTAGCTACAGACTCTATGGAAAGTCTACAAATCTCTTTTAAATTCCTTTAATCTTCTTTTTTCTTTTCCTCCCTTCAAATTCCATTACATAAATATAAGAAAATATACTTCTATTTTATTTTTTCTGTGTCCCTTAATTGAAACTAAGATCGTAATCTACGTAACTAAATGATCTCGTTTCGAGCGAAGACAGTCCCTTTACAAGACTTAGGGCGTTTGAAAGAACACACCCTGTCGTAGGGAGGAACTGAAAAAATTCTTGATCTTTATGCCTTTGTTATTATTTCCTGGTTGCTTTATGAATAATTTGATCTCTATTAACTGCACGGTTAACATATTTAAAATAATTTCGTGATTTTTTTTGTTTATTTGCACAACAATAACTCTAAAAAGGACATCACTCTAACATTGAAAATGATTCCTTTTCTTCCTCTCTCTCTCTCTCTCTTCAAGAATAATGGATGCTATTATATTCTACAATGCATTAAAGAATATAATAAATGTTATCATTTTTAAATTATAATGATATAATTAATAAATAGAGTATAAAGATATATTTATTTTTTGCTTATCTTTTAGAAT